>NC_081405.1:186282568-186587568 GCF_030272615.1 Cryptomeria japonica
ACCCATGACCTCTCCTATGGAAACCAACTTCCATAAACTTAAAGAAGCAGCAGCAAAATCAAGACCTACTGACCCCACTCAATACAGGCAGATGATTGGGTCTCTGATGTATCTAGTAAATACAAGGCCAGATATCTACTATGTTGTTAATGCCTTAAGTCAGTTCATGTGTGAACCTAAGGAGATACACCTGGTTGCAGTAAAGCATATAATGAGATATCTACAAGGTACCCTAAAGCTTGGTCTTAAATATGAAAAGGTTGACATAGATCTACATGGATTTACAGATTCAGATTGGGCTAGCAGTGTGACTGACAGAAAGAGCACTTCAGGGTGCTGCTTCAGTTTAGGGTCAGCCATGATATCCTGGATCAGCAGAAAACAATCTTCAGTAGCTCAGAGTTCCACAGAGGCTGAATATATTGCAGCTTCAATGGCTGCCCGAAAAGCAGTATGGCTAAGGAAATTGCTCGTGGGATTATTTGGAGAACCTATGAAACCTACAGTCATTCAGTGTGATAATCAAAGCTGTATAAAACTCTCTGTAAATCCAGTATTTCATGGCAGGTCCAAACGTATTGAGATTCCATATCACTATGTACGAGATATGGTTGACAGGAATGTGATAAAGTTAGAATATGTGTGTACAGGAGATCAGACTGCAAATATTCTGACCAAACCACTTTCCAGAGTGAAGGTTGATCACTTCAGAAAGGGTTTAGGTATGATAGAAAGGTAATCTGCTTTGTAATCTATACTTACATATATTTAAGATGTTTAAGGTGTAAACTTCTTTGTCATGTTTGGACTATCTCTTGGCTTCTTGCCACCTATGTTCATATCTAAGAGGTAACGATCTCTCAGATACTGAACACTTGTATGTAGACATCATAAGGTGACGATCTTATGATAGTCAAACCAGTAATCATGTTGGATCACTGGTAAGTCATGGATGTGCCATGACTATGTTGTGATACAACATTTGTACAAATGTTATTGCATTATCACAACTTGGATATGATGAGAACTTAAGCACTTCTCATATGGTTATCCTTGTATTGCGTGTTACGCAATACTGATATCACTTGGAGGTGATATCTCAACCATTGATCATGTTGGATCTCTGGTAAGTCATGGATGTGCCATGACTATGTTGTGATAAACATTTATAAATGTTATTGCACTTATCACAACTTGGATATGATGAGAAACTAACCTTTCTCATAGACTTATCCTTAAGTATTGCATGTTAGGCAATACTGATATCATGTGTTAGGTGATATCTTGATGAATCTTACAAGATCACATGTTTTGGTGATTTCTCACATGATCAGGTGATGATTCTCTTATTTTTAAAAAATAAAAATAAATAAATAATACTTTATGTCGCATGCTCAAGTGATGTTCTTCTATTTTGTATCATATGTCTTGATGGTACTTCTCATGTATAAATGATTTTTGTTGACTGATATTATCTTAGTTATGAAAAGGAAATGTGATGTAGGTTGCCTTATCTTCCAAAGCTAAGAGGGAGTGTTAATGCATGGTAGCTTATGCAAGATAAGATCTTCCTAACCTTCCTTGTTCTATTATTTATCTACATGCTTCATGTCTGACTTATATTAAATGCTATAAGTTATCGGGTTAAATTAGCCAATACATACTTGCTATCGGATGCATAAACATTGGCACCGATTCACATCTGTTATCGGGCTTAATTATATCGAGCATATTTGTTATCGGGTTTAATGAATACACCACTTCATTTGGCATTAACATTGGTTAACAAATGCACCGGTTGGATTATATTCATCATGCACTTTGAATCATCGGTGTTTGTATGAACCGATTCATTAAATTGATCAGTCATTATATTATGATATTACAATATGCTATCGGGGGTTTTTGAACCGATAATCAACATTGTGTTAATGGTATAATTATAAAGGCACCGATCAATGGGTGCATTGATCGGTCATGCCTAAAAGGCATGACCGGTCAATACACCAATTGACCGGTTACCTAAATAATATATATGCCAATTGAATTCATTTGGAGAAGACATAAAAAATATTAAATGATCTCTCTCCTTCAGACCTTCAGATAAAAATCAAATTTATTAGACATTGACATAATTCCTCATATCCATATATAGCATTCATAGTTCATAACTTGTTCTTTAATTAAAATTGAAATAACTTTACAATGTGGATTCCCACCTTGTTGCACCTTGAGTGGGGAATCTTAAGGGCAAACCCTAATTAGGGTTTTGCATGTAATTGTGGCTTGAGGCCTATATAAGGGGGTGACCCCCTTATTTTTAAGGGAGGAGAGACTATCGTCAGAGATTGTTGCTAAGAGTTTTTGAGGCAAACACTTAATACATTGTTCAATTGTTGGTGTGTTCTTGTGCTGTTTTGGAACTCGCATGGTCTCGTTCTCTTCATAGATTAGATTTTTTTTCATGCTATTAGACGAACTGGATTTGATAAGATCGCTTGTCGCCAAATTCGTGCTCATACTTTTGGTGTGCAGCTGATTGTTGCATACCGTGCAAAGTTTGTCTGAGCCCCATTATATGTGTATGTTCAACTTCGATTGTTAGAAGAGATTGTTTGATTTGATGGTTTCTTTTGATGATTTGAAAATCTTTTAACACTTTCTGAAGATTGCACCGCCTTCGTGTAGTTGTGCTTTGCTGGCAAAACGAAGCGCGGTTGGATTTTGCACAAGTTATCCCGTCTCCTTGTTCCTAGGATTAGATTACCTTTAGTTTAGTTTCCCTCTGCCCTATTCCTATTTACCTTCTGCATATTTCAAAATCTAAACATCTAAAACTTAGAGCTTCATTGCAAATCATCTGTGTCAATAAATTCTTGAGCTTGCATAAATTCCTTCGACATACGTAAGGCCCTTTGGATTACCAGCAATCACATCAGCCAACTGAGTCGCATCCGTAGCATAAAGGAACCTTGGATTCGATTGTATAATTCTCCTACTATATCAGCATGCAATCGTACTTTGTTCAAGAGAGAGTGAAGTGACCATTGGGCAACTTTATTCTGTGTTGGACGCTGTCATAAAAACATGTCAACAAAATTGGCGCTAGAAGGAGGGCTGATTTCATTTGAAGAGGAAATTTTATTGTTCAAAGAAGTTATGACTCAAGATGGTGCTACCTAGCACTAGAAGTTCACCTCTTGTTCTACAACCTGGTTTGGGATTTCACGATCATCAAGAGGATATCATTGCTGACTTAGCTAATTTTGCCCAGAAGATAAGTAGAAGCGAAGAATAGTACAATGAAATTCGGCTAGTGTTGCAAGAAGAACAAGAGAAGAGAAGGCTATTGAGATCACTGTCGAGATTGAAAGAGATTTACTCAACCAAAGGTTTTCACTTGATCCACGTGCTCCTCGCCTTCGATTGTCCAAGAAGCTAGAGCATATTAATTCATTCTCACCGGAAAGACATCAAAGGATTCTACGGTCTACCCCAGGAGCAAAGGAATTCCAAGAGCTTACATTCAAGCCAAGACGTGGGAAGAAGGAAGTCGCATCCTCAAGTCAAGGTTCACCAAGTGTCGAAGATCTTACCCGTTTGTTCCAGACTCCACCATCACAGCGTGCAATAATAAGAATAGTTGGTGCGGGTATTCAACATAGTTTCACTCAAGCACCAACACAACCAGTGGTTCAGCAGCATCTGATACTTGCGATGGCACACCAGCAGTAGCAGCAGCAACAACAACAACAAGCCCTAGGACTGAATTGGCATCTTGTGAATGCCTCGCCGCTCGCTTCTTTTATCGCATATCATGACATGCCAAAGAATCCAGAGCATTTCTGCACCAAGTTCTACATTAATGATGTCAATCGTACTGCTGAAGAACATATTAAAGTGTTTGAAGATACTCTCCACAATAGAGATATCCAACACGAGGATGTCGCCTACCGACTATTTCCATATTCTTTGGGCGAAGAGGCATTCTATTGGTACATGAACCTACTGGTGGATTCTGTTGGAACTTGGCAACAAATGAAAGACACATTCTTGGCAAAGTTCAGATTGCCTGTCTCCCCAGCAAAAGTGTATCGGCAATTTATCGAAGTAAGGAGACAAGAACGAGACCCAATTGGCGTCTTTAACAACAGATTCCAGAGAGCCTACTCCAGGCTACGCTCCCCTTACAATGTAAATGATGAAGCAGCCAGAAATATATACTATGTTGCGCTGGATTGTTTCACCTCTATGTTTGTCCAGCAAACCAACCCCGCTGATATGAAGACGGCCTATGATGAAGCTTTCAAGATTAGCCTACGATCATCGGTGACTATTGCAGGAACAATGCCTTATAATCCACAAGTTGGTGGAACAAATTATCTCCCTGCCATTAATCCAGTTCCCGCACCGGCGAATCAGTTAGTGCCGAACCTGGGGACCCCAATGTCACAGACCCCACCATCGCAACTGATCTATCTACATAACATAGCCACTCCATCCAGATTTCGGGATGAAAGGGATGACATGAAAGAACTGATAGAGCAAGTGAAAAAGTTGTCTACTGAAGTAACTTACCTTAGAAATCAGAATAACCAGATGCAAAGCATACAGAGAAATTATCAGCCGTACTAAGGAGGCAATAGAGGGTACCATAATAACCCTCCGAATCATTATGAGAACCATCAAGGACATAGTGTCGGACATTAAAACAACAATCATGGTTTTCAAAATAATAGTAATAACCAAGGATTCCATAAGAAAGCATGGAACACGGCACCAAATAATGGGGGTGTGCCTTCACTGCTTGACAATCTTCCACCCTCCGACAATAGACCTGCAAATAAAATATTCCTCACAAAAGCTGCCCTGTCAACTTGGTGTAGGCTACACAATACCAGTCAACACTCTGAAGCTACAGTGTCATGAATTCCAAGTAGCTGCTGATATTTTCTGGCAAGAAATGAGGAATTCTAAAGGTCCTGAAAACCCTCCGACAACGGGATATGAGATAGTCCCGACACAAAGATATGACCAAGCCCTTATCTTAGAAGATTTCAGATTCCCACCTGAGTTTTAGGATTACACGCAACCATGGGGATCTTACAGATTCCCACCAGCATTGGCAAATGGCCCCGTGGAGACCCCTGGATACCTTGGATCCTCAAAGATCTCACCTGACGAACCTCAGATTAAAGATGGATACATTTTTCCTCCACTAAACAATAGTGTTTTGGTGGAAGCAGTTGGTGAAGTTCAAGCATTTCAACAAACAAATGGAAATGTCGCCCCAAGGGCATACCAGAGAAATTATCGGAACAATGAGCCCCTTACGTCTTCTATCCCTCCAAATAATTTCTCAACACCGCCCAATCCCAATGCCAACAACGTTCCTGGTCCGCTGAAGGATTCAACAAAGTATAGACAAACAGTCGCTCCTCAGAATGAACGAGTCCCACCATCCACTCAACCTGCAGAAAGGAGACAACAAGATAATCCTCCCAGGGAGGAATTGAAAAGATTAAGCTCTTACGTTCTGGAAGAGTTCAAGAAGATTAAGATAAGCTTACCTTTGTTCGAATTAATGAAAATCCCTGAGGTGAGAGATTCGTTGTTAGGAAGCCTGAGCAATGCTCCAATACCTAGGAGTGTCCCGCAAGCCATCACGAATGTTCAAAGGAATACGCCCAACAATTCAAACCTGGCATCAAACACAAATATTGTTCAGGATGTACCACAAGCTTTTCCCGATGCATTCAACGCTCTGTAGCAGCCCCCAAGCTTTATCGGAATGGTGCAGAGTTCTCCCTGTGATCCACAAGAGCATCCTGTGACAACTCAACCAACCCTACAAAATACCCCTGTAACAAGTGAAGAAGAAACAACTCAGAAGGTTAGTGAACCTGTAAAGCCAACCTTTACAAAGATCATCCAAGCACTAGCTACAGGACAAGATTCACAGCAAGAGGCGAGGAACCAAGAAATTATCAACGGCAGTGAACAGAGAAGGAAGCCCACAATTTGTTACACTAGAAGGGATGAGCCTGCTCCTTTCCTGGTCTCTGTCAGAATTTTTGGCAAACTCTTACACAATTGCCTGATTGACTCTGGTGCTTCAAGCAACATAATGCCATTGGCAGTGTGTCAGAAACTTGGGATAATGCCTTTACATACAAACAAGAAGGTCACACAGCTGGACAAGACTGAAGTACCTGTTGTTGGGGAGCTCAACAACATCCACATGCAATTGGTCGCTGACCCTAGGGTGCAGAGTTGTATTGACATTTCAGTAGTGGATATCCCAGACAGATATGGCATGTTGCTAAGTAGAGATTGGTCGAGGAAGTTAAATGGATATATCTCTACCGACATTTCCCACATGTGGCTTCCATGGAAGGGCGTTCCCAACCAGATCCGAATTGATAGCACGCCAAAATTGCGCCTGACGATCACTGTATATGGAGAAGGCAATGAGATCCTATTTCTGGAGACCGACTTGGGTACTTACAAGCCCAAGGTTGAGGAGATTTTGATGCTGCATGGCTCAACAAAGATGGAACGGACAAAAGAAATGCCTGATTCCACAGAGATTCTTGTTGAAGATGATCTTGAAGAATAGCCAGGTGGAGGTAAGGATATGTTTGATAGTTTCAGAGAGTTTGTCATGAGAAGTGTAGAGCAAGAAACCCGGTTGGGCAAAGGCATTGGCACCCGTGATCTATTGCTACCCAATTGGTGCAAAATCCATAACACCTTTCATTCATAACTTACCTGCGAGATGTGTAAACTTGCTATTGAACAAGTAGTAAAAGTGGTCCCCTCAAATCCAGCGATAGCAAATATAGTAGAGACCAGTAATCCTGGAGCCCCTTCCAGGGTAGTTCTAGATCACAAGGATTCTCAAAAGGAAGAAAAGGAGAAAGAAGCTCTTCAACCACCCCGAATCCAAAATGCTAATCAAATGTGGACCTTAAGGTTCGATGGATCCAAATCCAAGAATGGGAGTGGTGCTGGAATTGAATTAATTAGTCCAACCGGAGAAGCTTACCTGGCAGCATACAAGCTACAATTCCCTTGCACTAACAATGTAGTCGAGTATGAATCATTGGTCCATGGATTGCTCCTTGCAATCTAGAAAGGGGCAAAGACCTTGCACGTACTGGGAGATTCACAGATTGTGGTGCGACAAATAAGAAAATTATATGCTTGTCATGACAAAAGGTTGTGTCGCTACCGTAATAGAGTATGGGCCCTGATTGAGAGTTTTGATGCATTCAACATCAAGACGATACACAGAGGTGACAATGAGGCCGCTACTGCATTGGCTCACGCAGCCAGTCCCCTTGAGCCCCTCGCCATGGAAGGTTTGAAGAAATTTATAGTAGAATTAACTTCGGTCCCCTCCGTGCCAGATAATGTTACAAACTTCCAAGTCTTCGAAGATGATAAACACATCTTGGATTTTCTTACAAACTCGGATGTGTTTATGGCACAAATCATTGATGAAGAAGAGCTTGAAGAAGAAGAATTTGATGTCGACGAGATAATGAACTTGAAGACAAATACTATCCCTCGTGGAATGATTGAGTTGGAAAGACTCTTCGATCCTGATAGGTTGAGCAGGAATCAGACTATAGAAGGAGGCGAATGTGAAGCCGTGAGCCTGGGGGAAGATGGACAAACAAGAAATGTGTTCATTGGGAAAGTTTGCACCCTGCAAGAAAAGGAAGGAGTTTTAAAGAGCCTGAAAGAATTCTCTGATGTTATCGCATGGGGATATGAGGATTTGAAAACCTATGATACTTCCCTTTTCACGCACACAATTCTATTGAAGTTAGGAAGCAAACCCTTCCGGCAGAGACAGAGGCTAACCCTTCCGGCAGAGACAGAGGCTAGTAAATCCATTATTAGAACCACTGATATATCAAGAAGTTAAGAAATTGCTCTCAGCAAGGATAATATTTCCAGTCAGGCACTCGACGTGGGTCACCAATCTGGTTCTGGTAAGGAAGAAAAATGGAGAAATAAGGTTATGTATAGACTTCTGGAATCTGAACAGGGCCTCTGAGAAGGATAACTACCCTCTGCCATCTTTGGACGAGGTGTTGCAGATCGTCAACAGATCTCAAATGATGTCATTCCTGGACGAGTACTCTGGATATAACCAAGTTCTGGTGGAGGAAGAAGACAGACTGAAGACAACTTTTACCACCAAGTGGGGCACCTTCGCCTATAGAAGAATGTCATTTGGCTTGATCAATGCAGGAGCCACCTTCCAGAGGGCAATGGACATAGCATTATGTGACTTAGTGGGAAAATGCATAATAATTTACATGGATGACCTTACGGTATTTTCCAAAAGAAGGGAGGATCATGTTGATGATCTCAAGAAAATCTTCCAACGCTGTAGAAGGTATGGGATATCTTTGAATCCAAAAAAATGTATGTTTGGTGTTACTAAGGGGAAACTTCTTGGACATGTCATCTCCGAGAAAGGGATTTCTATTGATCCAGAGCGCATTAAAGCCATTTCAAGGATCGGCCTGCCCGCCAGCCAAAAAGAATTGAAATCATTCTTTGGTAAGATTAACTTCGTCAGGAAGTTTATTACTGGATTCGATGAAATCGTGAAGCCATTGAATGACATGTTGAAGAAAGGGGCAAAGATCGAGTGGACAACTCCAACAAAGCAAGCAATTGTCAATACCCCGATCCTAGTCAGCCCCGATTATACCAGACCTTTCTATTTGTATTCCTTTGCCTCAGAACATACCTGCGCGGCAGTCCTCACCCAGAGGAATGAAGAGAAAGATGAGCATCCAATTGCTTTTATGAGTTCTCCACTGAAAGACACAGAGTTGAGGTATCTAAACGTGGAGAAACAAGCCTATGCACTGGTCAAGAGTATTAAAAAGTTCGGACATTATTTATTGAGAAGCAAGGTGTTTGCCATTGTTCCTAATGCGGCTGTAAAGACCTTGTTAATGCAAAATGAATTGGGTGAGAGAAGAGGTAAGTGGGTCGCCATGATCCAAGAATATGATATCGAGATACAACCAATGAAGATAGTTCGAGGACAAGCACTAGCGCAGACAATTGCCACGACTGGGCCTGGACTTATACAGCAGACTTATATTCAAGAAGAGGTGTCTCTCGGAGAATGGTACGATGAAATAGTTTTCTATCTACTTAACCACAGATGCCCTCTGCAATTGAACCCTGTCCAAAAGAGGGCATTGAGGATGAGGAGCCAAAAATACATGTTGCAAGGAGTTGTCCTATACAGGAAAAACCACGAAGGAATATACTTGAGATGTGTAGGCAAGGAAGAGGCCAAGCAAATTATGGAACAATTTCATGGTAGATTTGGAACCAATCACGGAAGTAGTTTGGCTACAGCACATCAGATTGTCCGGGCAGGCTATTATTGGCCCACACTATTTAAGGATGCATACCAACATGTGAAGGCATGTTATACATGTCAGACGGTCGCAGTTCAAGAAAAGAATCCTACTATGCCACTTCAGCCAGTAATTGAAGGCCATTTGCTCAATGGGGATTGGACTTCATTGGAACAATAAACCCCCCTTCTTCTGCCCTGCACAAATACATTCTTGCCGCCACAGACTATTGCACCAGGTGGTCTGAAGCCCAAGCCCTAAAGTTGTGTACCTCTGATGTGGTAATAAAATTCCTTGAAGAGAACATTATTACAAGATTTGGATGTCCACACGCCTTGGTGTGCGACAATGGTCCTGCATTCTCATCATTAAAGTTTTCCAACTGGGCCTTCGAGTATGGAATCACATTGACGTTCTCTTCGAATTACTATCCCTAAAGAAATGGGCTAGCAGAATCCACAAATAAGAATTTGTTGAGTGCTATCAAGGAGTTGTTGGACAAGAACCCCAAGGATTGGCACACGCAGCTAAGGTTCGCTCTTTGGGCAGATAAGACACGAGTGAAGAATTCCTTGGGAACTTCTCCCTATCACCTAGTTTATGGACAAGATCTGGTGTTTCCCGTCCAGCTGAGAATCCCAACTTTGCAATTCTTGCAAGAATACTTGGATGGTGAAGATGTGATTCAGACACGTCTCTCACAGTTATTACACCTTGAAGAGAAGAGAGACCAAGCATTAGACAACTTCACGAAGCATCAAGGAGTGGTCAAACGATGGTTTGACAAACAAGCCAAGGTCAAATGTTTCCGGATTTCTGACTTGGTTCTGTACTAGGATAAGGCCCATGAGAGAAGGGGTGACCATGACAAATTCGACAAGTTGTGGATGGGTCCTTATCAGATTTCTGAGATCCTTGGGGATAATGCATTCAGATTAAAGGCTTTGATCAGAGAGGACGTCCCATTGCCCGTCAATGGACAGTTCCTCAAGCATTATTTCCAATCATAGACCTTTCTGTGTGGCCTTCTTTGTACCATATCAGTTTAGGGTTTTTGGGTTCTTTCTTTTGGTGTGTTTTGCTTGCTTTTGCTTTGGTTTTGGTTTGTGGCTATTGGTGTCGGTTTCCCTCGAGCTTGTCCGCTCATGTGGTTTTGCTTAGGGTCTAGGGTTTTGGAGTGGCCTGAATTGTTTGGAGTCTCTATCTGTTAGTGGGGTGGTGGTGTTATTTGGCCTGTCTTTTCCATGGTCCCCAGACCTCTATCCTGGGTCATTCAGATCTTTCAGGAGAAGTTATGGTTGGTGAAAATTTTACATCTTGCTTCAGCGCCACTAGAATCTCCAAACCCATAGTAGGCTTCATCGCTTACGAGCCAAAGAAACTGACCAGAGAAAAATGGAATACTAAAAGAAAAGGAAAGAAAGATGAAAAGTAAAAGAAATATTGAAATATTGGCTATGGGAATATGCGGATAACTCCACCGGGGCTATGGACGCTCGGCCGGATGAGGAGCTATGTTCGTGGAATTTTAGAAGCAACCTCGTCGGGGCTATGGACGCCTGACTGGCAGCGAGGCAATGAGCTAGATGCTTTTGAAGTACAGATACCACTAGCCAGCCATAACTAATTCTAAGATCTTTTGATGATCTCCTCGAGCAAGGTTGATACCTACGTACTTGAATTTTACTCTGGGTTCAAACCCTGAAGTGTTTCTCAACACTCGAAGTGTTTTTCAACACTATACGCATGGAGTCGCCAAATGTTGTGACCTAATCACACATCACCCCATCCCAGATAGGGACCCCCTTAACTTTTAGGCCCTTTTGGTCGTTTGGCTTTCGTTTTTGTGTGTGTCAGTGGCAATCTCCTCAATCTCTCTGCGTTACGGATGTTTAGGAGTCAGTTAGGGTTAATCTGCTTCTATGTCAAGCAAATTCTACGAGGTCTAGGGCCTGTTTTATCATTTTTCTAGGGTTTTGCCTTTTGTCCTAGATTTTAGGGGTTCCTTTTAGGGTTTCGGGAAACTAAGCATACGACTGGAATCAGGACCTTCAAGGGACCTCCCAGTGAAATTTGAGCCCAAACGGAGCAACTTTCTATTTTTAGAAAGTCCCTATTTTTTAGGGATTTTTTCGAGTCCTAAAATGTCGCCATTTTCCCAAAAAGCAAGCTTACTATTTTTAGTAATTTCTATTTTTAGTAAGTCATCCTTCGTCTTGTCTTGGGCTCTAACTCTGACATTTTGGAAAGTTTCTATTTTGGGAAAGCCTATTTGTGGCAAGATCATGCTAGCAGACGGGAGAATCAACATGCACAATCACTTCTAAATCTAGAAAGTTGAAAGCAGACAGGCAAGGGTCTAAAATGGCTAAATGTGAAGAATCATCCCTGAAGTGGAAGGTCAAAATATTCTAAGTTTGGAAGCATTCACAAGTGGAAAATTCCACCTCTCCATGGACACCTCCAAAATGCGCCCAGGTCAAGGTTAGGGCACCAAAACCATAAATGCATTCACAACTGGAAAATTCCACCTCTCCATGGACACCTCCAAAATGCGCCCAGGTCAGGGTTGGGGCGCCAAAACCAGAAATGCATTCACAAGTGGAAAATTCCACCTCTCCATGGACACCTCCAAAATACACCCAGGTTAGGGCTGGGGCGCTGAATTGAGAAATGCATTCACAAGTGGAAAATTCCACCTCTCCATGGACATGTTGAAAATGCGCCCAGGTCTGGGCTGGGGCGCTAAATTGAGAAAGCCATTCATAGAAGGAAAATTCATGAATACTTGGCATCGTAAAAAATTTCACTCAAGCAAAAAATTTCACTCCAGCAAAAAATTTGAAATTTTGCCTAAGACACGGAATCCAAGGAGTCAAGGAGGAATAAAAGGTAGAATTCCCCTCGGGCGAATTTTCAATTATGCTATTTTTAGACATCAAATCCCGACCAAATATGGAAATTTTTATAGATTCAGAATCGGGACAAAATTCCCCATCCAATGAACCTGACTCCTAAAATTTAGGAAGATCCCTAAAAAATAG
The DNA here is from genome assembly GCF_030272615.1 of Cryptomeria japonica. NCBI lineage: Eukaryota > Viridiplantae > Streptophyta > Pinopsida > Cupressales > Cupressaceae > Cryptomeria > Cryptomeria japonica. Next base: position 186,295,014 of record NC_081405.1, read on the forward strand.
CGATGTGAAGAAGAGGCATGAAAATTCCTTCTAAAGCAGGAAATGGCAGGTTGGAGTGGAATCGAGCAAATCCTAAGAAAGATCCTTCGGAATTGGAAAGAATGAAATCAATGAGTTGGCAGGAGGAATCTTCCAAGTATGACGCATGACTTGGAGCATTTAAGGAAAGTTCTAAATTTGAACTCACACGCATGGGAAATTGCCTTGCATGGCATAGTAATTAAGGAAAGTATGACGCGCCATAAATACAATTACTAATTTGATGCCTCTTGGGAATATTATATAAGTTGGGAAAAACATTTCATTTTTCACGTGCAAGATTCAGGAAAGAAAGAGTAAAGAAGCAAAGAGTTTTTATACTTAGTCTCTATTTTCATCATTTTGAAGTATTCCCAAGATGGCGGAACCTAGCAAGGTGGCTACTATCTCCAGGCAGGCATTGATCAAAGCAGAGATGAAAGGTTTTCTTCCCCATTCTCGGTTGAATTCAAGATGGGAAGAGATCAGCGATACCAACTTCGGCACGTTCAACTGGGCTGCATTTAAGATAAGAATGTTCGGAACTGCAGGACACAATCCATCTCCGAAAGCTGTCAAAATTGTGAAAAGTGGAATAGTTGCAGCAGCTGGCTTTCCTCCCGCCATTCAATGCCCAGATCTAGTCTGAGAATGTGCAGCACATTACAATCTGGAGCGGAAGACAATCTCAATGCCAAACGGCAAGTTACTTGCAACATTGACTCCAGAGGCAATTGGTGAAGCCTTCGGAATCCCTTCACATTACTCCATGACGTACAGGACCAGCAGCGGAGCTCAAGCAGTCTATGAAGCAGGCCCCACCAGATTTGCTGATTTGATCAACAAGCAGTGGTTGCTGAAGCCTAGAGTACATGTCTCCAAGATGCCCAAAACTCTCACAATCTTCGAGTTCAAGCATGAGTATGTGGGCATGATAAAGATGCTGAGCAAAGTAATGGGATGCTCACACTCGGTGAACTTCGAACCTTGGATGCTCTTCTACATAGGCGAGATCATGGATTCGAATACACTAATCGACTAGGCTAGATTGATCAACCACTACTTGCATGAACAATTGAAGAACCTGCAGGAGAAAAGATCTCAGTCCTTTTCCATCAGTTCCTACCTATTCTATATGCTTGCACGAAGGGGAGGATTTGATGGGCTGCCAGCAAAGGGGGTCATGGGCTACGAGCCAACTCAGTTGAAGGTGCATGAATGTTATCCTCAACTACATCCCCACAACATGAATTCTTACAAGTTGGCGAATGACACCTTTACCATGTACTTGACACGACTTATGCAAAATAAGTTGCACATAAGGTTGTCTCCACAGGCAAGTGCTTTGGTCCAAAAGTATGGCGTCGTGTTCCTGCAGTTCCCCAAGTTAACCTACGTCGGGACGCAGGGCTTCTCCTTCCAGTCTTACAAATTGCCTAGATATCGATCAGATAAGCTTATATTGCTCGAGCTCATGAGGCAGTTGACTGCCTACGATCAACTACAGAAGAAGAAAAAGAAGAAGCAATCTATTGAATTTCCAATTGTCTTGGGAGATTTCATGGAGATACGCCTAGGATTGGAGGCCGCTGAAAGTGCAGCAGGAGAATTGGCGTTCTATCGACTACCATTTTACACTTCCAGGGCCCAATATGATCCTTACAGCCAGATTAGGAAGGTTGCCGGTGTCAAATTCATACATAGATTTCACTTGGAGGATTACTGGGCAGGTGTCGAGGATGACTTTGAGGTCCGGAGAAGAATGCACTCCAAACTGCCCCTTGACACCATTAGAATAAGTGAGATTCATCAGGTACTAGACCAGGTGAAGGAAGACTCAAATTTGATGGAACCCGAATTCGAGAGGATAAAGGATCAACCTATCCTATTGCCAGATTGGTCGGCGCCTGAGGTAGATGATTTGAACATTTTGGCTAGGCCAGTGCTAAAATTCACTAAGCACTGGATTGACAGGCAGACAAGAAAGTTGGTGGAAAACCATGTCCATCTGACATACCAGCTGATGGGAAATTTGGATTCTCACAGTGAGGCAACTGAACGCTCTTCCCAGGGTCAGCTAAGAAGAGAGGCCCGGATGGAAAAAGGAAAGAGTGCCCCGAAGAGACCAAGGGCAACAAAGATGAAGGATACCCAACACGAAATCCCACACGAGTTTCAACAGGAGGCCCAGCAAGAGGAACCCCCACAAAAGAGAACAAGGACAGGAAGGGAGCATTCACCAGTTAGCTCCTCGAGCATACAAGAAGTAGAGATGTTCCCACATCCCACAGGCCCACTTCCAGGGAACGTTCCAGGACCTGACATACTTAGTATCAATGCTTCACAGGGTCACCATCAGCCAAGAAGTCAGAGGCAAGAAGTTTCCCCGCACCTGGAAGAAGTTCGCCAGGATAATTTCATAGAGACTATCCTTGGTGAAATGGAAGAAGAATCTCAAGAACGGGAGCATGCAGAGGATTACAGCCATTCCATCCCTACGCCAGATTGGTTGGTAGGCAGATTGGGAAATGAAGCAGAAGGAGGGACCAATCCTGCTCAGGAATTAGAAGAATTATTGAAGAGGATGGATCAGTCGCCGGAAAGGAAGGCCCCCCGGAAGTTCTCCAAGGTAGTCACGGAAGAATCTGGAACCCAGACCTTGCACATTGCTGAACCTCCAGTGGATAAGGATAGGAGTGAGATTGGACAAGAAGATTACGTCATCAGACAGGTGGATCTTGGCCATGCTTCCACTGGTCAAGTAATGGGAGATTTCGACGATTCTTCCTTTGCCATGAAGGAGAAATTGCTGAAGTCAAAGGCAAAATGTAAGCGACTGAAGCAGGAAAATAGAGTCCTATGCCAATACGTCAGGAGTTTCAAAAATCCCCTCAAGGAAGCGGGTCCTTCGTCCACTCCCCCTCCCTTCCTTCCCAAGGAAGTAATTGATGATGCAGAACTTACAAAGGCAATGGCATAGAATTCTCGAGAATGGGTAGAAGATGTTTATGCTGAGGCAGGGAAATTTGTAGAAGATCTAGCTCAACTCCATTCGAGGTTCATGGCCCTCCTAAGTAGATTGGAAATGGCGGAAGGACTATGGGAAGATGTTGATGTCTACCAAAATTTAACCATTTCCCGTCTCGAGGCTCTAACAAAGACTCCAAGGCAAACACTGGTAAACGGGAAAGTGATCCAAGAGAATGAAGCCTATGACCTTCCCCGATGGTTCTACGCCATCTATTCAGGGAAGAACACCCTTGATAAATTCAGCATTGATTCTGTCACCTTGAAGGGGTCTATCAGAAGGATACAGGAAGAAATCCTCAGTGCCATGGAAGCTTTATTTTCAAGGAAACTCAGCGACGGAGGAATAACAGTGAATTCCTTGAAATCCCAATTGCATGATTTGTTCTTCGTCGGTTCGTTTCCTAAGGAACACTTTGCAAACGTTTCTTCATTCTCCGATATGATGAACAAAACACAAGAAGCCATGGCAGAGTGGGAAGGTTTCTTTTCCAGAAGTGAAGAGGAGATTGCCTTGATGGAGTTCAACATCGAGAATGTGCCAAGTGTCTCCATCGGAGAACTAGAGGTCGTCGTCAGTAGGGTCATCGCATACGCCATTTATGAACGAGATAATGGTCGTCCATTTTTGGACGAAAGTCTTTTGACTGAATAGTGATGGCGTATTTATGGCCGAAGGAACATTGACTAGGCATGGGACCGATCAACGCATGCCACCACAGGATAAGGAATCTTCTTGCATGTCGTCCTCTCATTATGGTTTTATGATGGATTCTTCTTGCATGTCGTCGTCGCTTGGTGAGTGATGGGCATTTATGATGACGTCAGTTACATTCCGGGCATGATCATCATCATGGGCGCTATTCTAGGCCCTTTTAAATTTATTGTAAGTGGGCGTAATGGGTTATTTAATGCGGATTCCCACCTTGTTGCACCTTGAGTGGGGAATCTTTAGGGCAAACCGTAATTAGGGTTTTGCATGTAATCGTGGCTTGAGGCCTATATAAGGGGGTGACCCCCTCATTTGTAAGGGAGAAGAGACTATCGTCAGAGATTGTTGCTAAGAGTTTTTGAGGCAAACACTTAATACATTGTCCAATTGTTGGTGTGTTCTTGTGTCATTTTGGAACTCGCATGGTCTCGTTCTCTTCATAGATTAGATTTGTTTTCATGCTATTAGACAAACTGGATTTGATAAGATCACTTGTCGCCAAATTCGTGCTCACACTTTTGGTGTGCAACCGATTGTTACATACCGTGCAAAGTTAGTCTGAGCCCCGTTATATGTGTATGTTCAACTTCGATTGTTAGAAGAGATTGTTCGATTTGATGGTTTCTTTTGATGATTTGAAAATCTTTTTAACACACCCTCTGAAGATTGCACCGCCTTCGTGTAGTTGTGCTTTGCTGGCAAAACGAAGCGTGATTGGATTTTGCACAAGTTATCCCATCTCCTTGTTCCTAGGATTAGATTACCTTTAGTTTAGTTTCCCTCTGCCCTATTCCTATTTACTTTCTGCATATTTCAAAATCTAAAAATCTAAAACTTAGAGCTTCATTGCAAATCATCTGTGTCAATAAATTCTTGCACTTGCATAAATTCCTTCGACATACGTAAGGCCCCTTGGATTACCAGCAATCACATCAGCCAACTGAGTCACATCCACAGCATAAAGGAACCTTGGATTCGATTGTATAATTCTCCTACTATATCAGCATGCAATCGTACTTTGTTCAAGAGAGAGTGAAGTGACCATTGGGCAACTTTATTCTGTGTTGGACGCTGTCATAAAAAATACGTCAACAGGACCCTCTTCAGTTTCTACACTAGTTGGAATATTAAGAAATTGCCCAATTATGATATGCCATAGTGGTCAGCAATTTAAAAATTGGTGGACGCAAAAAATAATGCCTAAGGAGTGACTGCTGCAATCAGAAAATGTGTAACAGCCAGCCACTGCATAAAATTGGAATGGCACCAGATGAGACATCAGCACAATAGTCATGGTTTTAATGCACCACTGGCCAGGAGTGAAGGGCATAAGTAACTGCCACACCTTTATATATATTCTTTTGTAACAGTTAAAGGTGGCAGGCCTTTTGTAAACCCCTGTAGAATAGAAGACTATCCCTTGTGCTTAAAATTGTCGTGAATAAAAATGACTGCCAATTTGACCAAGGAAAAATTTATCATTGGGAATTGTCTTGACATTTCCACTTTTTTGTGCACCACCCAACAATGATTTGGGATTTACACAGGTTGAGAAATCTCTGCATTCACTAGAGGCTTGAATGCTGACAAGACTTTGTTGCAAGGGTTGGACGTTCAACAAATCGAGAAACATTAATTGAAAAATTTTAAGGTTCAGTGTTTCACACATGAGAAATTAAGTTACAGTTGATCCTTATTGAAAAGGATCTATGGGATGTGGTAATTGGAGCGGCAATAAGGCCAACTGATGTTGATGGAAGCACAAAATGGAGTGCAAAGGATCAAAGAGCAATAGCATTGATTGGTCTTGGACTTTCAGATGCATACCTTCATCATATCAACTTATCGAAGACCCCAAAGGAAGTGTGGGATGATTTGAATGCTTTCTTTGGATCAAAAGTATTGAGTGCAAAGATGGGTTTAAAGCAGAAATTGTTTGGACTAAAAATGATGCAAGGTGATAATATTGTTCAACATATCGGTAAGTTTCATTCCCTATTGAATCAACTAGCTAGGATAAATGCTAAAGTAGATGATGATGATGATGCAATAGCAATTTTATTATATAGCATACCTCCTAGTTATGGTAATATTGTGTTAACATTGAACAAAGTAGAAAATTGACTCAACTTTAATTGATGAAGGAGCTAAGAAAAATGACTCAACTAAAGAGGAAACTACAATGTTTGGCAAAAACAAGCCCAACCAATCCTTCAAATCTAGATCTTCTACATCAAAGGAAAACCGTTTTTTCAAGGATAGAATTTTATGCTACTATTGCAAGAAGGGACACATTATTATGAATTGCATTCAACATGCCAAGGATCTACTTGAAGGCAAGCTAAATAAGGATAAGGCATTGGTTGCAGATGATGAAGAATGCCTTTTTGAAGTGGCTATTGAAGACCATTCACATGAATACAATGAGGAGGAATATATCGTCTAAATCAAACCAAAAGTTTTTATTTGTGATTGGATGTGTTTGTCAGATAGATGTGTTTGTCCCTATCCAAACTTCTTGTAAGACTTTGTACTGATATGTTAGTCCCTAGCCTTGTTTCCATGGGTAGTTGTGTTTGTCCCTATCCTTGGCTGGAAGACAATAAGCATAGCGAGGCTAGTTTCGCTATTGTTTGTCACGAGCAGATGTGTATGTCTCTATTCATACCTTATGATGAACTATAGAACGTGGTCATCAAGTATTGTTGGTCCAGTTATCCCCATTGAGAGAATGATGCAATATGGAGGGTGTTAGGAATATTGCATCATAGGATGTATAAAATAATTATTTGTTTTAGATTGTTAAATAGGTTATTAGAATAGTGCTACGTATTGAGTTGTTAAAAACAACTCAATATTTATAGAAAAGTTGTTTGGGGAGTGTTGGTGTACGTTTTATCATATACCGAACATTAGAATTAAGTATCCGAGGATACTCTATCCTCTCCTGAACAAAATCACTACTTGTGCCAAGATTGCGAGAAAGACCACAAGGGAACTCCAAAGTCTATATGTGCGAACAAGTGACTTTGTGTTGGATAGCTACCTTGGTTATGTATGTTGAAATACAAGGGGGACTTACACTTGACAACTAGTATCATTCACAAGCTGGACTTAGGAGAATTTATCAATAAATGGCTGGACTTAGGAGAATTTATCAATAAATGCTCTTTGGTTTTGGATTTTCTGATTTGGGATTTCAATAAAAAAGGATAAAAAGGATAAGGGTTCAAAAGTTCTATGCTACTTATAAGCTATTCCTATGAACTTGAGAGACGGTAAAGACTGGGTGAAACCGGTAACAACACTTTGTTTCGCCACACTTGGACACCTACACAAAGCGGGTGCAATCTTCTAGGGTTGTGCTTAAGATTTTCACACTTATGAATAATACAACAATTGAACAATATTACTCAAAGTAGAAGTTAAGCATCCACATCAAAAGCTCAGGCTAACTTTACACATCGAATGAAAATCATCCATCCAACAAAAGTATGAGCAAAATTTCACCAATTTTGAACTATCAATCCTTCATTCATCTAACAACTTCAAAGCAAATTACTTAAAGCAAATCTATTCTAAGTGTTGAAGAAAACATGCAACCATGCAACCACTTGATAACAATAAGACTTCAAAACAATACTGATAATGAACTTTTTATAATCCAAGTAGCTCTATGCAACAATTTCATAAATCTCTCCACACTGAAATGAAATGAGAGAATGAGTTTATATAGAGTTTCTGAAAACAAATGAAAGGCCGAGATCATTCTAAGATCAACTGTCAAAATTAAGACAACCTAACCCTAATTAGAGTTTCCCAAAATAAAATCAATATCCAGTGCATGCAAGACAAATGGCACAAGGTGCTATTTTTTAGGATTGCACCCCCTTCTCCTATTGAGAGGGAGAAGGTTCAATGAACTTGGACACAATCTGATCAACCTCTTCCATCGTGACATGTGGCAGCATGCTAACTCCAAATTCTAATCCTTCCAAATCATCTGCACATATAGCAAAAGTGATTTCCCAATCTAATTCCTATTTTTGGAAAGCATCTCTGATAGACAGGAGGTTTGATGCCTTAGCCAGATTCTGCTTCAGGACTAGTCCAGTGGAGAAGATATCCTGTGTCTTGGTCTTTAGATTTTCCAACCGCATATCCTTCTCTCAAATAGTTTCCTTTTCAAGTACCTCTGCAGCTACAAGGTAAACCTTGTCTTGAATTTCTTTTATATGCTCCTCAACCTTGTCAGCCTTTACTTTCTCCAAGACTTCACTATGTGCAACCAATGTCCAGTGCCAACTGCTGAAGTCATATGCAGCTCTTGCTTCTATTATATTTCCATCAATTAGTTCTTGCTTCGAAACTCCTTTCAATTCTCTAAGGCATGGAATAATTCTTTCTTGGATGTCCTGAAGGTTGGCCTATGCTTCTACCATGTTTGCAATCTTGGAGAGCAAAGAGGAGTTTTGTCCATATGTTAGTGCTAACCTTTCCACAAATGTGGTTGCCTTTTTACTTGTGCTTTCCATCCATGCCTTGGTCTCTCTGGCTGTCGTTGTTTCTTCCTTAGAACTTCTAACTGTTTCTTGTGGATTCAAGAGTGAAGGGGCTTCTGGATTGGCTTGATTAAGTGGCTTAGTCAAGTGTTGAATGTATTCTCTCAGGGGCTCAACTTCTTTCTTATATTCTTTCTTCTTTTCTACTTCCTTGTCCACTCTTGCCTTCATGGAAGCAACTGAATTATCCAAGTCTTCAGCTTCTTGTTTCTTGGTAGTTGGTCCTAAACTAATTGCAGTGACTTCATATTCATGGGGACCAATATCTCCCTTTTCCTTGTCCACTTTGGCACAGCAATTTGCACCGTCTTGCAACTAGCTTCATCTCTCTGGATGGTGGAAAACCTTTTGGCTAGCTTCTTTGTGGCAACCTATTCTAATCTGGCCAAGAAATCTGCCATATCATCCTCTTCTTGAACTTCTATTTCTTGTGTCTTTATTTTCAATCTCTCCTTCAACCAATCGAGAACAGTGGGCTGCTCAATGCCTTCCATTTCCTGATTGCATTTTTCACACATGATATCCCGAAGGGCGGAAATCATTCCTTCTTGGAATTCACCTTCCTCAACATCCATTTCATTGTCTGATTCCAATACTTTTGTGCCAGTAGGAGATGGAGGCTATTCATCTTCTTGATGGATCGACTCTACGTTTTCTTCATGAACTGGGGAAGGAATTTCCATCTCTACCAATGACTTATCAATAGCCAATATATCATTTATGTTTGTCGATGCGGCAGAACGAGATGGTTCTAGCCTTTGTTTCTTCTGAGCAATCCCTTCATTCACAACTACCTTCCCTTTATTTTTAGCACTCTCAATTGGTCTGGCACTTTGAGTTACTTCCTCATTTGAAGAATATCCTTCTGCTTCACCCATCAGGTCATAAGTCAAGATTATATTTCTCCGTCTTAATCTATGACATTGTTGATCAACCCACCACCTGGAATATTTCATAACTGGCCGCATCAAGGTGGTCAAGTCTGCATGCTCTGGTTCTGACCATTTGATAGGAGAAAGAGGTGCATGCTCATCAAAGTCAGGCTGAGTATATTCTGCATTATCTTCCAGCTAATCCGGTACAAGGAAAGGTTCAGTCGTTCTGATCAAGCTTACTGGCAGTCTGGAACATAGTCTTTTCTTGATGTCAAATTCATCTGCAACATTTGCCCAATAATCTTCTATGTCCACTCTATGTTTGAATCTTTCTCCATTCACTGATCCAATATTGTTGTGAGGATCATAGTTAACTCTAGACCGGTAGAATGTAAAGGGATACCACTGCATCTCTAGCCTAGCACTTTCAACTGCCTGTGTTGTCAGACAAGACTCCTCCATATTTCCAATAAAGAATGGAAAGGCAATTGTTGCTTTTTGCCTTATTTTTTTGAAGCTTTCATGTGTTTCAGGTTATCTAAGAACTTCAAGTAGGACCATCTTGTTGGTTGGATAGATCGGAAGTCGGTAAGGACGACCGTCAAAACCTTGAACTCTTATGTATGTAAATTTTGGAAACTAGATAAACCAAGATCCATACTTGCTGATTAAACTTTTGGCTTTAAGAGACAACCTTTGGTGAGTTCCTCCTTGTAATGTCCTTGTGATGTACATCAAGAATGCATCATCGACTCGCTTGAAGTGGGTTTTCTCCTTGAGTTGTAGCTGATGATAACAATCATAAGACTTGATTCATTTTCTACATTGCCGACTACGCCTCTACAGATCAATTCGGAATATCTAAAATTTCTGGCCAATGAGTAGATAATGTAGGAGCTCATGTAGAATGTCTTTGTCTTCTCCAAATTTATCAACTGTTCATGAAGACTCTTGCTGATTATGCGGGACCAATTGAACATTTTGACTCCCGAGGTAATTTCATCTATAAAATAGTACATCCATGTCTCGAATGGTGCACCCTGAGGGCTGCCCATTACTCTATTCAGCAGCAAGATGATATCACCATATTCTTCTTTGAAGTATGGATGCAACAGATGCTTTAGCACTTTTCCCTGGGGTCTTTTCTTTTCCAACCAGGACTTGTTAATATTTGTCGCACAAAGTTCAGACTAGTTATCATAGATCCTCTGGGTGTCTTCTTTGGTCTTGTAGGAGGTATTATTGTAGTTTGGAATTCCAAATGTCTCTTGAATGGCTCTCTGAAAGATTAGCTACAACCCTTCCATCAGGAGCAATGATCTCTCTTGATGGTGCAATGTAGTGAATAGCACACTCTACTATCAGCTCAGCACACTCCTTAGCTAGAGGAAATCCAACTGCCTAGACGATGCCATTTCTCATCATCCGGCAAGCAATGGGCGTCGAGAGGTGTCCATCATGCCCATACATTCTCTTTTTGAATTCTTCCATATCTACATGTCCAAGGTCAATGTCTGTGACATTCTTCCATTTAGATTTGATCTTGGATTTTGGCTACACTCCCTTACTAGCGAACTTCATTGGTACTTTTCTGGAAGGTGTTTCTTTGGTGGTTATCAACCTGCAAAACACATGAAAATTCACTATTATTTCTAAGGTTTTAATTCTGATTTTTTATCCTCTTTCTTGGAATTTTCACTTTCACCCTGTTAAAAGGTTAAATTTCTATGAAAAAGTAAACTGAAAGTGAAGAATTTAGTCAAGAAATTGATAAAATTTGAGACAAATAAGACATGATAGTAGAAAAATGCAGTCAATTTCATATTTTGTGTCTCAAAAATTGATCTTTGTGACTAAAATTCACCTTCAATTCTGAAAATCTGTCTTAAAATCAGAAAAAAAAGTCAATTTCCACAAAATTTGAGAGAACTTTTTCTCAGTTGCTCTCCAAATTCTCAAACTGAATAATGAATTTGAAAGTGACCAGTTGAAAATATATAGAGTTTAAGGTTTTTAAACTTGGAAGCTTCTTCTTTGTGTTTTTTTTGTTTTTCTAATTTTTTATTATTTTTTTGTGTTTTAATGTTTTAAATCTTTCCAAAATGGAAAGTTTTATTTCTCTCTCAAATTCATCCTTAACTAAGGAATCTTCTAGAACTTTCTTTCAAATTGAATTTTCTTGAATTTTTGAAATTATTTCTCTATTGAAATTATTTTCCCTTCAAAAATAATTCCAAGTGTTGGAAAATATTAAAAATATTCATGTGTCAAGAAAAATTATTTTCCAACCCATTCGATGATGAACCCTCAATTTCATGTGCAAATTTTTGTCAAAATTATTTTTCCTTTAGCCAATTTTTGCTTTCATCATGGCAAGTTGATTGTCTTCATGTTTGATCCATGGGCAAAATTTTATGTCTTGTCAAGCATCTTCACATATTCCATTTATGCTTGGACAAATTTGGAATGTCTAAGTCTTGCCAAATTGTGTTTGATCGAATTTCCAAGATGTTTGGACAGTCTACCTTGGGAGATTTTCCTTTAGGCAAATTTTCATGTTTTCTTAGTCTTTGCCACGTCTTGGCACACACTTTTTATCTTATCCTTAGCATAGGCGGGCTTCATGTCTTAGCCAACTTGGTCTTACTTTATTCCACCATGGGCGGAATCTAGGTTTGCTTGGACATTGTCTTCTTATGCTTGGCGAATTTGGAAGATTTTTTAGACATCCATCTTATGCTTCTTTCCATGCTTTTGTTTTCTTTCTTCATGGCGGACTTGGAAGAGTCTTCAGGTCCAATATCATTAGGCATATAATCGAATGCTTCAACACTTGAATCAGAACCAAAATTCTTCAGTTCCTCTAAACCAAAATTTTCTCTAGTAATTCGTCATCCTAATTTAACTTACTTTGATCACCAGTCAGCTCCACCTTGACCTCTTTTCAAATTATGAGATTCTCAGCCCTAGCATCTTTTCCTTCATTTTATTCAGCTACCTCATCAACACTCTAGAGCTTGACAATCAAAATCATGTTCCAACATAGTGTTCCAATACAGGAATTAACAATATCAGGCAATCGTCCATGGCCCTGCAGTTCTGGATCCTTATCACTGGGATTTCTCCTTCTTCCAACTTCTTGTCAACATCTACACAATTAATTTTTACATGATAATTAAAGGACTGGTTCTCATACTAGAGGCTCCTCAATGCAATGTCAGGTGAGAAGTGATATTTAATCGAATAGACTTTACCAACATCAACACCAGTCATTGAAGAGGATGCATCACTGCTTACTTAAAAACTTAGTCACGAATGACTTGGAGACCATTTGTGCTGTATCATGATATCATCCAGCCAACTCGCAATGGTCAAGGCACTCTCATCTAGATTAGACCCTCAAACATTGTCATCGTTATGGATCAACTCTTCTTCAGCCAATAGGCTTGAGGAGGAATCAGTCTTTTTCTCATTTAAAGACACTTATAAAATATCCACTATCAAATGGACTCGCAATCAATGAGAAAATCCTATTCTTCAATGTGTTATCCTCTCTTCTATCAGTTCTTCCCAGGGACCTTTGATTCCTTCATTATTCTTCATCATAATCGTGCACATTGCAAAGCTTCATGCCCCTAACCTTATTTGCCCTACTCCTGTATTATTGATTGGGATCATCCATATTACAGTCATTGGTTAAATTTTTCAATGTGATAAGCCCAAATCATCCTCTCACAACAGAATGAAGGCATTATTTGTTACCATCAAGCCGATACATGTTAGAGGCACCTAAATCAGGTTGCCCTTCATATTAAATGCCAGAGTGTTGTCAGCACTGAACAGCTGCCTGGAATGCTCATAGGCAAACAACTTGTCATTCATATGTCTCTGCAAAGCATAGGGGCCAGTTTATAAGACAAATTTTGATAAGGACACTCCCATTAATACATACAGTCTGCAAACTTTCCCCCTTGTTTCTGTTCTTACAGCATTAGTTTCATTGTCTTACAAAAAAATGTGTGCATAGTTTTGCAATGTAGCACAAACTGCTATGCAAATATTTCATAATCCCTATACTATGTCTTTAAATGAAATTGCAGGCATGCAATATAAATGGGCTAGTTTTCATTGTACTGTATTTGTACGCCCTTAAGCCTGTCCATATTCTGAAACTAAATAGATAATTGAGCATAGGTTGGTTCCTGAAATTAGACACTTGGTCAAAGGTAACCATTTGTATATTCATCACATCAGCAATAAACTAATTCCAATGATAAATTGGTGCCTTCAGTAACACAATAGATGACCAGAACAACTGAACCATACAAAAGTGAGCAAATTGTATTATCAAAGGCTAAAGCCATGATATTTTGGTTAAAACTTAGTTGGATAAGAAATATGCATAACCTCATGCCTATCCATGTCCAATAGACCTCAATGGATTGATCAAATATCTGCAATATTGCAGAAGAACTGCAACATCACATTGGGGTCAAGCACTTCTATGTTTTGAGGAAATCAATACATCTTTCTTAAATCATTAGCATCGATAGAAAGAACTACTTCCCCATCTTCCTTAACCACAACACTTTAAACCATCAAGAACCATCAGATACCCAAAACATTTTTGTGATAGCAACATTGGAAAAGCCACTATACCACAATCAAGCTGCCATGGAGTTCCTATTCTTTATTTCATTTACTTTCCAGTAAATGAAACTTCTACCGTGAGCTCTTCATTTGAGCATCCATCATGGTCTCCCAATCATCTACTATGCCCTCTTTGATATATAGGTGCAAGTCTGTCTGCCGCATAAATAGCTGCTTTGGAGGTTTGTTAGTTAACAGCCTCATCAAAAGCACTTCCCCAAGTACTTGGAAAATTGTCTACTAAGTCAAACTGCTCATTGTCTCTTTTCCTTTCCTCTGCATACCTATTTTATCCTTCTCGACAAGAGAATAAAGTGTATTGATAGTGTTGGACTTGTTTGCAATATCTCATACTTGCAGTTCTTTAGCCTTTCTTTCTCCTCTTTCACCCTCATTGTTTTAGCTCATGTGTAAATCATTATATTTTTTTAAGTCATTTTGATGACCCTTAATACAATATACAAGCAAGGCAATAATACCTTCATTGATTCCTACTCGTGCAATATGTCATCTTTATATATAAAAATCAGATTATCCCTTTTTAAATTCATGTGAAATGAAAATCACAATCTCAAACAATCCATTCACTCAGTGGCCCACCAATCATTATACTTAATTTGACGTAAATCATCAATACACATGCTTTATTATTGAGAAGATTGCCACACATCATTCAGCCAGCATGCAGTTACCACATCAAACTGTGGGTCAACAGATTTTTGAATTTTTGATAATTGCTCCATCAACAATGAGAATGGGCCCAGAAGGCCAACAAGCCTACAAACTAATGATTTTTCACTTAGAATAGGACATCATTTTCATGCCAACAAAGTTAATTGTCAACATTGCCAATACTTTTCATTTCTTAGTCAATTCTGTTCATTTTATTTGTCTCATAGCATGATCAAAAGTATAAGCAGGACTGATATGCTTATGGGCCAATGATTTCCGATGTCTTTTCACTTTCACTAATTAAGTGTTAGCCTATCAGGATACTGGTTGTCCAAATAAAGCTACTGAACCTATGCGTTGATTGGTCAATGATTCTCCTCCCTTAGCCAATTTTCAAAGTTCTCTTGATCATTCTTTCTGCGATCAAAAGCATGGTTCATGTGATAACTTTTTGGACTCAAAACTTGGAAAAGTTGACCTCAGACCTAAAAGACTAATCCAGTCTGATTCTTGGTCTTCTGAGTTCCAAGGAAGTGTCCTCGTGACCTTTAGGGTATAACCCTGATTCTTGACTCACACTAGCCATTATAAATAGACTCAAAGGACTCTTCAAAGAATCGAAGGAAAAGGGAATTTTTTTGTCTTACTGTTCCATTTTGACACTAATTGCTTTAAAAAATTTGGATTTTATGATCCAAAAAGCAAGTCATATGAAGCTGGACCAAAATGGAATCGTGGAGAACTACTCAGTCAAGAAGGTGACCAGGACTTGGAAACATGGAAATGTCTCAAAAATTTGTGTTCAAATGCATGATACTCTACAGTGATGCTTGGAGGGAAGCTGAGGCAGCCCAGAACATCTAAGAAAGTTTCTCATCAAATTGCAGACAGTAAACCATAATGGAAAGTTGGAAAAGTGAATTCACCACTTTTTACAGGCAGCAAAAGCACCAACTACCACAGTGAGTGCACTGTAAACCACGGCAAACACATTAATGCCCCAGTGAACACATGATCACTGGTCTACAGAAGCAATGAATGCACAATTGTGTGGGCAGAGAGTGGAATATGAAGGGTTTTAGTACTTTAAACAATTCATTTCACATTCAATCTTCCATTTTTGCAACATGGAAGGATAGAGGGATAGCATAACTTGTTTAAAATCCATGTTGGATGGGTAAGCTCATGTTAGAACCTTCATTATACACGTTTTGTGTGGAATTGCATGCACAGGAGACAAGTTTCCCGCGTTGCAGGGATGGTTTTACAGTTGCAAAGGAGATTTGTATGCATCGTACAACTCCAATTAATTTGTTGGGGTGTTGTAACAACTGTATTTAACTGAGGTAGTGATATCGAGAGCTCAAAACTCACTCTTGCTGAAGTTTTAAGCCTTTTAGGGTTTCTCCAGGGCATTTTTGTGTCAGAAGGATGCTCCTTTGCTCTGTTTATGCTCTACTTTTATGTTTAATGTTGTTTACTTCATGCTCAATGTGTATTTATTGTTAATTGCATTCATTTAAGATGTTGAAACAGGGTTTGAAAGTCGTTTTGTTCAGTTATCACATTATATTTCTGCTTGTGGTGAGATAAAGGGGAGTATCTCCTGGGTTATACGGATAATTTCAGCTGGGTGATAACAAGGTCTCTTCAAAATAAGTTAGAAAGAGAAAAACGGAGCATTAACCAATGTGACTTTCCAACACCTCTAGCTGATAAAAAGAATGTGAAGACCATGACACAAACCTCTGTATCTACATAATAAAACTAAAAGCCAAAGTAAATATCAGAACCATTTCCATAGATCAGAAGATAAAATTTGAATACAGTCAAACAAATCAATTCTGCAAAAAAAATGAAAGAATTTTTCTACAAGGAAGTCAATTAAAATTATAAACCATCTGTATTTCAGGTGTTTATGGAAGTACCTCAGATTGTATTTAAACAACCTATATCCACTTAGTTTGATATACTTTAACTTAATTGAGCTGCAGTGATACCCTGTGCAAAACAGCCCAAATGCAGTTAATTAACATTACAGGAAAATATTTAGCATCTTTTGACATGAATGTCAGAAATGATTCTACCATGAAAACTATGTAAGCATGGATAGCATGTGTAAAACATGAATTCTTTACAAGGAAATGATCAGGGTCTTTCCAGCAAAACAAAATTAAACTGGAATTTCACTAATGAGGATGTAGGAACAGTTCTAAATTAAGACACAATTACAAGCTCTTCATTGAGTCTTTTGCTTTTCATGCAAAATCCTTCTTATACATGTAGGAGAGAAGGCAAGGACATTCTATTACTATTTCCTCTTAACAGTAACACTACACAAGAAAGATAAGTGTTAAGTAGTAGTGGCATTAGTCAGAATATGTCAACGTGGAATAAGTGCTTCAAGAACTTGAGCCCCTGGAGGTAGACGCCCCAAGCCAGGCAGAATAACTTTCAAACTCCTAGGCATTGGGGTCAAGTCATAATTGAGGCCTACTAAGACCAAGCCTGCATGAACGTCCAGTCACAGTCATATACAGCATAGTTTTGTTATCATAACATAGCCAAATTCTTAATTTACATATAATATAAGAGTTTACCATGGCTTTTGATGCCGAGAACTTCCTGTGGAGCAATATTTGCAACAAATAAGATCTTCTTCCCAACAGCATCCTCCACATCCATTACATATTTACACTCTGACACCACTGTTCTGACCTCACATCCAATATCCACCTACAACAATAGCTTACTCTTAAAATTACTTGGAATACCATCAGTCCAAGCTCATGACAAAGGATCAAATTACATGACATCGATGCCTCTCAATTCCATTACACTATTGCTAAAAAGATTCATGGAAATTGTCCTCTTTAAATGGAAGGAGGTAAAGGGATTTTGATTGTGAAAAGAAAAACAAGCCTTTAAGGTTTTAACCAATGCAGCTTGATAGCTTAATTAATTTTTATAGCAATTATTATTGAAGGAAAAATTATTCTCAATCTTTCAAAATGACAAGATATGGTCCAAAATTGAGAAGGTATTTCTATTGCCACCATAACAGAGCCCCTGGTACCTAAATATTATATAAATTGCCTCCTGCAATGGGAGCAATTTTGTGTGTGCAGTTATTACCTTCAAAACATTTTGGTAATTAGATACCTGGGCATCCAAATATCTTACCCTTTGAACAAAAGCAACAACTAGGTATTATGTCAAGTGGGCCTGAGGGGTAGGTAGGGTTGTATATCTCATTGAAAGTGAACAAAAGTAAATGGAAAAATCTGGTGTCTGGTGTCTGGCTTGGGGATGACCTGAAAACCTACCTTTGACTTTACATTTCTGTGGAATTTCAATTGTATAGCTTATTTATATGAAATTTTGGAAAGAGGATGTTTCAAAATCTTCAATCATCAAGAATGAGAAGTAACCAGCAATTATTCTATATGAACTGTAGATCCATTCCCACTGGGCCAATCTAAAATCTAGCTTTTGAGTTTTCATAATGCTTCTGGAAGCATTTATCTCATATACACTGTTATCAACTATATATTGTAAATGTCTATCTGCAGTGCAAATGACACCCAACAAACAGACTATCATCCACATAAACATAAAAGTACGCAACCTCTCACAAACATCAAACCTCTAGATGTACAACCGAGTCAATAGACTGAACTTGAGGGGTATGGGATTTCCAAAGGGTTAAGATGTAATGGGAAAATCGCAGATTTGCAACGAAAGATGACCAAAGTTCAAATCCCCACACTCCGATGCAATGGCCTACAACTTGGAGGACATGTCACTTAAAAGTGGATCATTCAGATATGGGTAAGTGAAGGTTGTGGACTATTGAAAATAGGACACATTCATACTGTGCTATCCATTCCATCCCACCACAATCTCAGTGTGAAACCCTAATAAAAAAAATTATAAAAGATTATAACGTAAGACCATGCCCATGCCCAAGATGACACCAACAATAAATTATCCATTAACGACAAGTCTTACCGAGATGATTATGATAACTCCCTGTCACTACTATAACCATGCTGTAACTAAAAGTACAAAATAATGGGGGTCTAGTAAAATAAATTCGAACCATAAGCAGCAAAAAATTATCAATTACCATCAAACGGCCCTTTTCCATCACAGATTTTATATGTTAGTGAATTCCCATTCCACGGCCTCTAAAAAAGAAAACTTTAAAATAAAATTAAAAAAGCAAAAGTTAAATCGCCATGATCAGGATCAAATAGAATACTCACTCTTAGTTCGAGATGGGTTCTACTCGGAGTATTCTTACCACGCTTTGCAGACACTTCGGGATCTATTACAGACTTGGCCTCAGTCTGCAAGACCAAAAAAAGCCTCCACAAATAATTTCATTGCGCGGATTAATTTATACTCATTAAAATTGAAATTTTATACAGAGCAACATACAGAATGAGGAGCTTACAATTAACCCAACACGAAGGTCAATCGCCTGGAATGCAGTAATGTCTAAGTCAGCCTTCACAGGGGGGCAAACTGTCCTGTCAATAACATTTTCTGCAACATCCGCTGCTGTGTGACAGCGAATTCCCGTTATGCTTCTACGATTTCGAAGCGTCTGTGATGATTTTCTGAAAGCGTTGTTAAAATGTTGGAGAGATGATTTGATAGGCAGTGAAGAAAGTTGTGTCGGAAATGAGGAGAGTGAAATGCAGGGTCGGAAGCTGGCAACCATATCCATAGCGATCACCATATTGGTGGACAATGTCCCATTAGCCTTAAGATGTCTATTTGTGTTAAATACTCGCAACTTGGAAAATGCAATCAACTTTGGAAGATGTTTTTTATTATTATTAGTGAATAAGATTTGAACTTATTATCATTTAGGTGATTATAATATGGATTTTGTTATTAAATCAAGGGTCATGTCGATTTGTTGGTTTTTTTTGGTTTTATATGAGGCTTTGAACACAGAATTAAGTATTCCATCGTCTTTTGAACAAGGAAATCTTATATGCTAAATAATATGATCAAGTAAAGTAATCTCGTGGTTTCTTTAGTCAAGTTTTGACGATGCAAATTTGGATAGTCTCAGTTGAAATGATGTGATATGTTGGTATTACAAAGGGACTTACGTTTATGAATCGCAGGTAGAAATTGCAAACTAACTTCTCTCAAACAAAGAAAGTTCAAAAGGATAAAGGGTTTAGAGAAACTAATCTATGCTAATCTTAAGGAAAATGATGATAATGAATATTGCTTTGATAGACAAACTCCTTCAAACCAATCTTTGCTTCGTCATGATGACAACGACAACACAAGACTACTCAAGACTGGTGCAATCTCCCAAGGTAATGAAAGATTTTCATACTATGCGCCATCCATTCAAATACCTAATGCTAGCGCAACTTGAACAAATATTCACAATTGAACTTAGCAACAATAATTAGGCTCAGACTAACTTACACTATAGCTTACAATCAGCAAACCAAAAAAAGTATGAACCAAGGAATTTATCATATATCATCACATTTCTCCATCAAGATCAATGAACTTTAACTAATTCTTGAATTGAAACTTAAGAAGTAGAAACCATGCAACATGTTGAAATAACACAAAATCCATTGTATCTTCAATGAAAGTAGTATGTCTATTCCATCAAGCCCTGGTAGCAATCTCTAGCTTCCTCCTCCTAGTCTGCTTTTAACTTGAATATTTTGCCTCCTAATTTCTAATTATTAACCCTTACAAATGAAAGGCCAAGCCTTTTATAGACATCCCAATTACAATTCAAGGGTCGGGATTGATTCTAAATCAATATTCAATAATTAGACAAAAAAACCCTAATTAGGGTTAGTTACTAATAATATGATGAAACAATAAGGATTTGGTCAACTACTGAGAGGGGGGGGGGGGTGAAACAGTAGATAGAAAACAAACTAAACTTTCACCAAACTTAATCCCAACTCATAAACAACTTGCTAAACTAACCGGTTTAGTTACTGTTATCAAAAACTGTAACTGCACTATCAAACTTTACCAGTTGACCAAAATATCAATGATACAATGTAACAGATTTGTAACTAACATGTCATTTAACCAAAATATTAAACCACTTTACTAACATCAGTAATAGCTCATTTCAGATCACTTTCAGTCATCTAAACATATCTAAGTGACTTTACCAGTTAATCATATCAAAACATATCCACAAAATCATTCAACACTTGACACGATGATTTTTCATGTGGAAATCCAAATGGGAAAAACCACGATGGGGATGAATACCCACAAGTATTTTGAACTCTTTTGAAGTTTACCATGTTAGGAGCCAAGCCTTGTTAGAAGCTTATACAATAATGTCCTATTAAGAACAGATTTGGTTAGGGACCACCCGGTTAAGGGATTGACTACAATACCCTGTTAAAAGCAATACCCTGTTAGGAGTAACCTCGGTAGAGGATTTCAAATCCAAGCTAATGGATCACCTAGTTAGAGGATTTAGACAACACCAAGCCTGTTAAAGCTTACCATGTTAGGGTATTTGATTGTTGTAATGGTTAGAGATCAACATGATCTTTGTTGATCTGGTAATAGCACTATCTTGCTTAGTTAGATCCTTTTATGCTCCTATTTGCCTTCAAAACATTTCGCAGACACTCCTTTTGGTTCGGCAACAATCACACTACCACACTTAACCAAATTGCTAACACGATTATAAAATAACTCATCGACCTTATAAGAAAATACAATAGGTCGATAACACATCACAAAACCTACAAATCTCATAGAGATACAAACATATCAATTCAAACATAACCATTGGATTACATAGCAATCAACTACACATTGTTCTAGACAACTTGAACCGCTCCTAGATTACCGCTCATCGAATTATGTAACTCATCACACGTTTTCCACTTCATGTTATGCAATTGCTCATTCCCAAGAAAAACAGTTATCTTCACGCACCAAAACCACTTTGAAACTCATCACTTGCATCATGCATACGTGGAATCTTCATCTCCAATCACCATTCGATCATAAATCATCATAACCGATTCACCAAGCTCCATCAGTTAGGGTTTGGCATATCAACTGGTTAGGGTTATCGGTTGATCACTCTGCTTGAAATACCAATACCGGTTTCCAACATTGTTCTACTACTGGTTGCATTACTGCAATTATACTGGTTGTAATACAACTCCATTACCAGTTGCTATTGACATCAATGACAACACTATACTTCATCAATGCAATCTTCATGCAATGCCAATAATCTCCCCCTTTGGCATTGATGGCAATACAAATATCAATACCCTTTGATTGTGATGATTGAGAGTAATGCACATACAACGAGTATAGGAATCCTAGTTTACATTTTCCATTTACTCTCCTTCAACTATATCTCCATGTCTTTAGCTGGTAATTGGCTATCAATCATATATAGTTCTTCTCCCCATCAATCCTATAGTTCTTCTCCCCCTTTGACAGCAATGTCAAAGTGAATACCAATAACAATTGGCTAACTATACCATGCTTCATCGCTCTGCAACTTGTTGCTCCCCCTATGGAATAGCTCCACTCTACATCAATCATGCTTCAAGATTTTCAATAAGCTCCAGGACTGATGTATTCCACATCTGCTTAATTGACCTCATGTAGGGGTACAACCCCTGACTTACCTCTAAGATACTCAAAAGTAGCCTTAGGCAGAGGTTTAGTAAAGATATCTGCTAGTTGTTCTTTAGTAGATACATGCTCCAATGACACATCTTTACTTTGCACTTTCTCTCTCAAGAAATGATACTTCATCTCAATATGCTTTGTCCTAGCATGCAACACCGAGTTCTTAAAAATATTTATTGCACTAGTGTTATCACAGACAATCCTTACCAGTTCTAAAATCTTCAACTCAAAACCTTCTAGAATGTTCTTCATCCAGATTGCTTGGGTACAATTCATATATGTTGCAACATATTCAACTTCTGCAATTGATTGTGATATACAACTTTGTTTCTTGTTGCTCCAAGACACTAGCCTTCCTCCAAGAAAGAAAGCTCCTCCAGTTGTACTCTTCCTATCATCAATATTTCCTACCCAGTCTACATCTATATAGACTTTTAAATCAAAGTTAACTGCATATGGATACCATAATCTATAATCAATTGTGTCTTTCAGATATCTAAAAATTCTTTTAGTTGCTACCATGTGTGTCTCCTTCAGGCTCTTCTGAAATATGGCAACCAATCCTACTGCATGAGCAATGTTCGGTATGTTGTGGACAACATAATGTAGTTTACCTATCATTGACCTGTATTTATTTTCATCCACTAATGCAAAATCATCCTCCTTAAACAGTTTACAACCTGTAACCATTGGTGTTCCAACTGGTTTATAGTCTCCCATTCCAAAAGTCTTCAATACTTCTTTCACATATTTGGACTGTGTGATGAAAATACCTTCCTTCATCTGTTGGATTTGCAGACCTATGAAGAATTTTATTTCACCTACCAATGACATCTCAAACTCATTATTCATCTCATTAGTAAAGTCATGGCACATATCATCATTTCCTCCAAAAATGATATCATCAACAAATACCTCACTTACTAGTATCTTATCTCCTTTTGACTTGAGATAAATGTTACTGTCTTCGCTAGTTCTTTGAAAACCTATCTTCACTAAGTGAGAGTGCAATCTTTCATACCATGCTCTAGGCACTTGTTTCAGTCCATATAATGCCTTATGTAATTTGCACACCATGTCCTTTTCTACAGTTAAAGTATAACCATCTGGTTGTTTAATGTAGACTTCCTCTTCCAATATTCCATTTAGGAATATTGACTTAACATCCATCTGATATACTTTGAATCCTCTATATACTGCAAATGCAAGTAGAGTCCTAACTCCTTCCAATCTTACAACTAGTGTAAATGTCTCACCATAGTCTTCACCTTCTTCTTGTGCATATCCTTTGCATACCAGTCTGGCTTTATTTCTGACCACTACTCCATCTCCAATCAGTTTATTCCTGAATACCCATTTTGTACCTATTACATTCTTGTTCTTCAGTCTAGGTAACAATGATCATATATTGTTCTTCTCTATCTAGTAAAGTTCTTCTTCCATTGCCTTGATCCAGTCTTCATCTGCAAATGCTTCTTTTGCAATTCTAGGCTCAATTATAGAAATCATACAAGAGTTCTCTCTAAGCCTTGTTCTTGTTAGCACACTTGCATTCATGTCTCCAATAATCTGATCGGGGCTATGATTGAGTCTAACATACCTTGGAATAACATGATCTTGTTTTTCAAGCTCTTCTTCTTCTTCACTTTCTTCTTCTTCTGTTGGACCTCCCTATTCCGGTTGAACTTAGGCTTTTGTGTTCTGTTCTCCAACTTCTAGCTTCACCAGTTCCAGTTCCAAAAATAATGTGTAAGGTTCTTCTTCTTTCTTCTCCTCACTGGTTTCTCCTAAATTCTCAAGAAATTCATCAACTTGAACATTAACACTTTCAATAATCTTCTTGGTCCGGTTGTTGTAACACTTGTAAGCTTTGAGCTTGGTGGAATAACCAAGAAATATGCCTTCATCACTCTTGGCATCAAACTTACCAACATAGTCACCTCTCTTGATAAAACATCTGCTACCAAAAATCTTAAAGTAACTAACATTAGGTGATCTACCATACCAATACTCATACAGGGTTTTATCCTTACCTCTTTTAACTAGTATCTAGTTCATTGTGTAAACAATTATGCTGACAACTTCTCTCCAGAATGTCTTAGCTACACCTCCTTGAATTAGCATAGTCCTAGCAGCTTCAACAACTAATCGGTTGTTCCTTTTTGCAATACCATTCTACTATGGTGTCCTAGGTGCAGAAAGTTACCTCTTAATTCCATTATCTTCACAGTAACTAGTGAATTCTTCTGAAGTAAATTCACCACCTCAATCAGTTCTTAAGCACTTTATCTTCTTACCACTTTCATTTTCCACTAAGGCTTTAAATGCCTTAAACTTTCTAAAAGCTTATGTCTTGTCTTTCAAGAATGTGACCCACATCATCCTTGAGCAATCATCAGCAAAAATCATGAAATATCGATCACCTTGAATACTCCTAGTCCTCATTAGTCCACAAAGGTCGGTATGAACCAAATCTAGCAAATGTTCTACTAAGAAAGATATGTTCTTGAAGGTTGAGGATGCCATCTTCCCTAACTGACATTCCTTGCATAGAGCATTCACTGGTTTGTCCAACTGTGGCAAACCTCTTACTAATTTGGACTTACTGACTTTTACAATGTTATCAAAATTTACATGACATAATCTTCGATGCCAAATCCAACCATCTTCTACTTTTGCAATTAAACAATTGTTGACTTTAGAACTAAAATGAAACAAGTTACCTCTAGTATATTTGTTGATTGCAATCAGTTCACCTTTGCTTCCATAAATCTTGCAGACTCCATTCTTGAATTCCAGTGGGTAACCTTTGTCATTGAGTTGAGCTACACTCAAAAAATTGTGTTTAAGTCCTTCAACCCAGTAGACATCATCTGCCCTTCTTTTTCCATTCAAAAAGATGGATACCTTTCCTTTCACCATGTAGGGTGAGTAATTTCCAAATCTCACAACACCTCCATTAAACTCTCTCAAAGTAAGAAACTAACTCCAGTCATGTGGTGTGAACAAACACTATCTATAATCCAATCATCAAAAAAATCCATGTGAGAGACTAATACCTTCTGATCTGATGTCTCTTCTTTAATAGCAACAAAGACAATGTCCTCATTTGCATCTTCTTCAGACCCCTCATCTATAATTCATCCATCCACTGCAATGAGATAATCTCTTTTACCTTTACCTTTATACTTCTTATACTTCTCTCAATTTTGCTCATTATCTCCATTTGGATAGTTAGCTACAATATGTCCAATCTGGTTACATGCAAAACACTTCAAAGGTAATCTACCTCTATACTTACTAGTACCTCCAGGTAACCGCTTGGCCAACAATGCTTCAAGCTCAATCAGACTGTCTTCATCATCTACCTCTCTATTGGATCTAGACTCATGACTATAACTATCTTCTCTGCTTTTCCTTACCGGTGGGGTTGAAACGAAGGCTCTAAATGCAAATTTAGATCTCTGAACACTTCCATCAAAACCATTTAATTCAAATGCAATTAATTTACCAATGATGGAGTCAAGAGTTACCTTTGTTTTATCAATAGACTTGAGTTCCTGAATGGTTGCAACTTGAATTGTGTAGATTGGTAGAAGGGTTCTCAACACCTTGCTAACCACTATAGTATCCTCCACTGTACCACCAGCACTTTTGATCTCTTCGACTATCTCCTTGATCCTCTAGCCATACTATTGAATGTTTTCACCTTCAGCCATCTGCATATCATCAAATTTACCTCCTAGACTCTCTTGTTTGGCAATCTTAACATGCTCATCACCACTATAGATATCTTCTAGTTTCTTCCATACTTCATAAGCAGTCTCCAATCCATGGACATCAACATACTCTGAATCAGACAAGGAACTGATAATGGCCTCCAATGCTTGATTGTTCTCATGTTGCTCCTTCTTTTGATCATCTAACAAAGTCCCACTAGGCAAGTTATATTTAGTAATGACATGTTACCAATATTGTCTTCCTAAGCTTTTGATATAGATCTTCATCCTATCACTCCAGATTTTGTAGTTTTCCCTATTGAATTTCGGACCTTCTTTCTTCATCATGTTCTCCTTGATCTTTACCTCAATCTATTAGGATTAAACACAAGAGGACATGAAATGCTCTGATACCAATTGATAATATGATGAAACAATAAGGATCTGGTCAACTACTAAGAGGGGGGGGTGAATCAATAGATAGAAAACAAACTAAACTTTCACCAAACTTAATCCCAACTCATAAAAAACTTTCTAAACTAACCGATTTAGTTACTGAACTATCAAAAATTGTAATTGCACTGTCAAACTTTACCAGTTGACCAAAATATCAATGATACAATGTAACAGATCTGTAACTCACATACCATTTAACCAAAACATTAAACCACTTTACTAACATTAGTAATAGCTCATTTCAGATCACTTCTGGTCACCTAAACATATCTAAGTGACATTACCAGTTAATCATATCAAAATATATCCACAAAATCATTTACCACTTGACACAATGATTTTTTACGTGGAAACCCAAATGGGAAAAACCACGATGGGGATGAATACACACAAGTATTCTGAACTCTTCTGAAGTTTGCCCTGTTAGGAGCCAAGACTTGTTAGAAGCTTATGCAATAATGTCTTATTAAGAACAGATCCAGTTAGGGACCACCCGATTAAGGGATTGACTACAATACCCTGTTAAAGGCAATACCCTTTTAGGAGTAACCTCGGTAGAGGATTTCAAATCCAAGCTAATGGATCGCTTGGTTAGAGGATTTAGACAACATCAAGCCTGTTAAAGCTTACCCTGTTAGGGGATTTGACTATTGTAATGATTAGAGAACAACATGATCTTTGTTGATCTAGTAATAGCACTATCTTGATTAGTCAGATCCTTTTATGCTCCTATCTGCCTTCAAAACATTTTGTAGACACTCCTTCTAGTTCGACAACAATCACACTACCACACTTAACCAAATTGCCAACACAATTACAAAACAACTCATCGACCTTATAAGCAAATACAATAGGTCAGTAACACATCATAAAACCTACAAATCTCATAGAGATTACAAACATATTGGTTCAAACATAACCGTTGGATTGTATAGCAATCAACTACACATTGTTATAGACAACTTGAACCGCTCTTGGATTACCATGCATCGAATTATGTAACTTATCATGCATTTTCCACTTCATGCTATGCAATTTCTCATTCCCAAGATAAACAGTTATCTTCACATGCCAAAACCACTTTGAAAATCATGACGTGCATCATGCATATGTGGCATCTTCATGTCCAATCACCATTCGATCATAGATCATCATAACCAATTCACCAAGCTCCATCGATTAGGGTTTGGCATATCAACTGGTTAGGGTTACCAGTCGATCACTCTGCTTGAAATATCAATACCGGTTTCCAACGCTATTCTACTACCAGTTGCATTATTGCATCACTACCGATTGTAATACAACTCTATTATATGTTGCTATTGACATCAATGACAACACTATACTTTATCAATGCAATCTTCATGCAATGCCAAGAGTTATAACTAACTCTTCTTCGAAGAATGAGAAACTTACATTTGCTTGATTAGACGTCCTTCTAGGACCAATAGGAAATAAGTTGTAATTTCCTTCCTTCTTTGACTAGGTTCAATGAATCTGGACGCATTGAGTTGGAATCATTTGATTGATGGATGAAGGTGAGTCGTAGTCACCTCATCTACCTGCATGCCTTGTAGACTTGATACCTCATCACAAGCAATATCTCTTTATACTCAACATCATCATGTGGCTTTTGACTAATTTTGATGGTTCATATTCCCAAATTGCATCATCTCGATATCTCCATTGGATGAGTTTCTAACTTTCATTAACTCTTTTGAAACTGTCTTCTTAAGAGATACATTCCTTACTATTCATCTTTTTCTTCTCTCACCTTCATGATGCCAATGCTCATCTTCATGTGTAGTCATTAAAAGTGTATCTTGCATCCACATTTGTTACTTGTGCATGATGTCCTTGACCAGGATTACCTCCTTGTTGTATTGACCTTGATCTTGGATTTTTGAAGGAAATTCAAGATTGTTGTAAAATTCTCTCATCATCATTGTGATTTCTTTAATATCTAGACGTTGTAGGGCCTTTCCTTGTGTAATGTCCTCTTCTCCTATGCATAATTGAGATGAATCCTCCTTTGAATCATTCAAGTCCTTTTGCATTGCTTTGACCTTTCTTTCACATTGGTGAGTCCTCTTTCATTCATAAAGCAAGCTTTGCTTTGTTGAATCATCCATGTTATGATTGCATCTTTTGTTCATCCTCTTGACTTGATATTTTCATTTTCCATCATCTTTTGAGTATCACCTAAAAAGGAAAATAAACATATGAATCATGGTGAATAGACCTTAATTAAGCAAACTGCAAGAAAATTGATAATTTAAGACAAATTCGCGATAATAAAAAAAATAACTTTTACTCCATCTTTCATGCCTTAGACACTAATCATGTCATCATATCAGACTTTGTTCTTCACTTCTACATGTTTCCTCACAAGGTAACCGACTTAAATAATAATAATCACTTTTTTACTTCTTCATTTTTGAGAATTTCACTTCTTTGTGCACAATTGCGGGTTTCACATGTGGTTGTGTATGATTTCTCAAAATTCATATACCCATG
This sequence comes from Cryptomeria japonica, assembly GCF_030272615.1. Taxonomy (NCBI): domain Eukaryota; kingdom Viridiplantae; phylum Streptophyta; class Pinopsida; order Cupressales; family Cupressaceae; genus Cryptomeria; species Cryptomeria japonica. Next base: position 186,323,905 of record NC_081405.1, read on the forward strand.
CATGATTTTGGAAATGTCATTATACCATGTATTAAATCAAGATTCCACCTCTACTATAACATTCGTTTCAGCCACTTCTACCTCTTGAATAAATTGGATTGCATTTGAATTGAATGAAAAAAGTGGTGACTTGCACCTTCAATTTGTAGGAGATTGAACTCATTTTATAGAGGAGGTCAACCTTCATGGTTTTAATTTTCTTTAACTCAATGTAAATCATTTCACAATTGTTGCAACCCTCGTGAAGGTTAGATTCCCCATTGTCACCTTGATTTCTCACACTAGTCAACTAGTATTCCACCTTTTTCCACATTTTAATTGCATTCTCCCTAGTTAAGGTCAACCCACTTCATGTTTCAACATGCTTCCTTCATCATATTTATACAAGGTGATGGTATCATCATCAACAAGCAATACAAATTAATTGTTTTATATCTTTTCTGTACATTTGTGGGTTTAGAGGTTGCATATGCAAGATTTCGAGTTTCACAAGGGTTTATGTAAGAAATTAGAAATCTCATGATCCCATGTAGAATTTCGGACTTCTATCTCCTCTATGTAATATTTTGGGATTTAGTTGATTTTATGTATTGATTGATGAAACTCAAATTCAGATCATTTCTTAATTTTGCCTTGTTTTTACCTTTTTCACCTTCATTTTAAGGCAGTCCACTTGAATAAACAAGTAAGCACCCCTCTGAATTTTTGCAAATTTCATCTCTTCTTGCAAGGTTTTGGGATTTAGCATTGGTCATGTAAGATTTTGGAACTTTTAGCATGCTATGTAGGATTGCAAATTTTGTAAGGGTTTGTGCAAGAAAGCGGGTTTCATGATTGATCATGCATTGATTGTTGGATTCTTGATTGTGATCATTCCTTCAACTCTCTTTGAAAACTTAAATCTTTTGATTCAATCATTTGAAAAATATAAGGCATCTGCACAAGGTTTTGGGATTTCAAGCCATTCATATGCCCAAAAAATGTAATTGCAAGCTCACTTTGTACAAAGTTAAATCTCGAGTCATATTATGTAAGAATTCGGGTTTCCATCACTGCCATGTAACAAATCGGAGTTTGGAGGATCTCATGTAAGAAATTAGAGATTTCACATTACTTGTGTAAAGATGGTGAGTTTGTGTAGTGCTCACGTGCAGTCTTCATCATTTCACCACTTTTGACATTCAAGAGTTTAAGCAACTATGCAGTGCAACTCAGAGATACAAATGTTAAATGCAATATTTGGACAAAATTGCAAGGTGTAGTGTCATAAAATTATAACCTTTGCAATTTTCAACCACATTAGGGTCATGTTGGCGAATTGAAACCCCAAGCCCGATTAGAGACTGGAGACTTGCTCAATCCCTGAAAAACTGCACGTTTTCTACCCCCTACACTAATTGAACCTGGTTCCTATCCTAAGATAAGGGAAGGATAGGGGCGTGGCACCCCTGTCCCCCCTAGGACAGGGGCATGGCCCCTGCCCTATTTCTAGCCCACTTCATTCAAAATGTACATTGGTCTTTGCATTTTCAGCGGGAAAACTTTCCCTATGTCAGCCTATAATGAAAACTCAACCTATTAACCCTAATTGATGAATATATATGTCGCATTTGCCCTCCTATTTGCATAAGTTGGCATAGAGGTGAATATTATCATAAGTTTGAATATACGAGATCGTGCATTCAAGCATTCAAGAGAATTCAAGAATTCGAGCATTCCTTTCAAGCATTGAGCATTCTCGAGTCTCCCTTCAAGGCTAGGTGTTGCATTCAAGTCAAGGATGTAACCATTAAAGAGGAAATCCCTTTCAACATTCAATTTCACACAAGCAATTCTATCTACAACCTCCCTTGAGGTGAATTACATTTCAGTCTTTCATTTACATTTACTTGCAAGTACTTTCTTTCATCATTTGGTTAATTCCAAAACTGGGGTTTGACTTGAAGGCAAACCCCCAATCCCAACCCCTTTTCCTCTCTTTTCTGTGTGTAGGTTGCAGGTGCTCAGCTGTATTTGCAGATTTGGACTCCATTCACAAAGGCGAAAAAACCTTTTTCATTTCGCAGATTTTTTGGAGGACCGTGTGCACTTTCAACGCGGTCCTGACAACTTTTCCTCAAATTTGTAGGGCAGCTTCATCTCAACATATTATAGCCAGATCAAGGTTCACAACTTCATCCCATGTGTAATGCCCCGCCAGGAAACCCCGAAGGGATAAGCCAAAATAACAAGAATAGAGTGCAAAATTTTATTTTTTTTAAAGTTACAACACAAAGATGCAACAAGATAACAAAGATTCAGATTACATAGCGGAAGACTTCAACTAACTCCTAAAGAGTTTCCCAGCGAGATTACTTAAATATCACAATCCATTTAACTCACACAATTAATCCATTAAGCTGAATATCTTAATAATGAGATAATTCATAAACAGGATAATTTCTTTCAAAGGACGGAAATATAAATCATAACAAAGATTCATCCATTAAGTTCCATTCATCAACCTCATCCAAGCTTTTCAATTTAAAATTACAACTATACATCTAACAATCTAATACATTAGGATTTCAACATAACACGAGATCTTTCCAAGCATATTTAATTTCTTAACAACAACTGAGTATAATTCATTACTCTAAGTTACATTATTCCATATTCCAACTTATTGCATTAAAAGGACGAATTCACACATGCATTACGATAAATCGCATCTCAACCAAATATGCATTCGATCCACATGGCATTCAAGATAGAACTGAATATAAGCATTTAGAGTTAATTCCATTATCCACTTAACCATTCTAACATAAATTAATCATACATGATAAAGCTGAATAAAGGAACCATAAGAGAATACACCACATAACACCATAATGATCTCGGAGTTCACCCCTAATGGGCTACATCTCCGGGTCTGCTCAACTGCAAGACCCCCTCTGATAAATAATAAGGTTAAGAATACAAGAGGTTACACCAAGTACTATCCAGCCATCAAGGCGATACATAAGCAATATACAAACGACCACATCGGTCAATAATACATAAATGATCCTTAAAAGAACAGGATCCAGCCGAACACAATCCAAGCTAATAACATAAGAGTCCATGAGAACATCCATAAAACTGAGCCATCACCACCCAAGGTCTAACATGAAACCGACACTCACAAGGGCAGAGACAAAAAGGACGACTCACAAAGGTACTCAAACAGGACAAAACGAAACACACTAGCGAACGTAGGGACAAGTGTCATCACACGACCTGGTATGGATACCATGGCAAGTCTTCATAGGTCCCGGCCCATACACTGGTAACCCTGGCAACCTAATCCGAACTTCCGGCCCATCCAAGCCTCATGTGGACCCACACATCCTCTCATGAAGACAAGGAAGATGGTTTGCCATTTCAGGCCTTCTCACAGCATGCCGAATCTATGATAGCATTCGTCCCATGTGTGAGGCACATTATCTTATTTAGAGATTATTTTCTAATCTACTTAGGTTATCACTTATTAGACTCACTTTCGACAGGTTATCCAGCAGCCACTTTGGGCGCGGCCCCCAATCGAAAGCCACTTTCCCATACGACACTAGACTAACTCAGACGAACTCAAACCACGGAATACACATGGTAAGATGAACGGAGTACAAGAAGAGAGATACAATCATCCGGTCAAACACGACTCAAGGGTAATCACTTACTGACGGTACTCTAACTAGAGACCTGACAACTAAGGTTAGCCACGAATCATTATTCGACTCACTCAAAGAGGATAAAACCAACTAAGTCAACATCACAATCCATAGTCAACTCAAAATTCGAGGACTGAAACAGGAACACCAAATCATCCATACGACAGGGTCCTTTTTAAACAAAGAAAAACATGCCGTTTCATAGTTAAAGTGAATACAGTAATTAAACTCGCAAGACAATAATCAGAAAAGGCAATATTTCCTCAAATTGATTTAATCATTACAAGGCAATCAAGTTTTCTACAAGATCTAAATCAGCTTACAGTTATCTACCTCATCGAGGGATAAGTTGTTCTTGGTTTTCTAACTCCTAAAGTTCAAGCATCGAACAGGCATATAAAGCCGTAATGAGTTTTAAACCAAATTCATATAAATAAAATTCAGACAACCATTAATCTATCAATTAAAATAAGATATTCAATCTTCAACAAAACATCATAGCCATACTGGTCTAAATTCAATCTCTACAGATTCATATTTCAACGATCTTCCAATAACATATTATTTTCTATTATTTTTAAACAATACTACAACAAATAGCCATCTTCCCTAATCAGCTAGAAGGGGAGGTACAATTTACTAGCACAAGATCAATCAGAATATAAGCAACAATATTCAATTGTGAAAATCAACAGTTTTAAAACTTAATCAGGAAAGGAGCATAGGTCGAGAAATGGGATTGAATAATTAATTCACTTATAAACCCATTATAAGATAAATCCATATCTAATTATCATTTACCACTATATGCCACCCTAATCCAGATTAAAACTAATTAAACTCAACATTAAAATTACTCTCCTTTAAATGATATAAATATCCTATGTTTTTCTTCCTTTTTTTTTTTTTTATATACTAAACATTACATTGAATACGCATTTAAAACTTCGTTTAAAACAACTATGTTTAAACAAAGAAATGCATTTAATTAAAACTAAGCTCTTTTATAAAAAGGAAAAGCATTTAAAAAAAAAACACGCATTGAACGCGGCGAGGGCCGTGCCCTAACCCTAGCCGCAGGGCAAGGGCGTGGGCGGCGCTCGCGGTGGTGCCCGCAGGTGCCGCGGCGCCCTGCGGCCACCGCGGCCCCTGCGGCCACCGCCGTGAGCCGCAACCGCCACGGCCGCACCCACCATCAGAGAACCAGGCTTCGCGGGGAGCAAGGGAAACAAGGGCGAGCGAAAAACGGTGGACGTGCGAAGAGGGGAGAGGGGAGAGGGGAGGAGGAGCGGGGGAGCTCCGCTCCCTGCCCTCCAACCCCAAACAATGGTTATACAAAACAAAACCCCAACAACCAGTTCGCCCCAAAACAATTAAACACCCAGTCCATAAAACCCAATACGTTTTAAATTTAAAAATAGGAACACACAGTTCGGTAAATAGATAAAAACGCACAGGGGTGGGGGGGGTAAAACAATTAATTTTTATTTTTTTAACAAAAATACACAGTCCGAAAATTACCATAAACGCCCAGCAGAGGGGTTTGATAAAAATTCCAACTTCCCAAACACAATGGGGTTTCAAACACTCAACAGCAAGGGGGAAAAATACACATCTCCATTAAAATTTCCAGCCAAATTCATATGAACAATCATATTGATTTCCAATAACCAGTTCAGAATCCTACCTTAATTCGCATTCCTGGTATGGCTGAGGGAGAGCCCACCTGCCAGATCCAGCATCGTTGCTTCCCAAAACCCCCCAAAAAATTTTCCAACCAACCTCTTCTCCAAATTTGTCCATCCTCTCCAAATTTCCCCAAATTTGGGTTATATCGCATAGTTGACCCAAAAACTCTATTTTTGGAATAAAAACTTTTATTTAAAAATAATACTTAAAAATTAATCCTTTCTCACAAGCACAACAATTAACTTGCCTTTTCAATTCAAAATTCGATTTCCTCATTAAACAAATTTAATCTTTCAAATTATAAATAAGCCAACAAAACACAATTAACTCTATGGCGATAAAATCTAAAACGTTCTTTTCAACAGCATATATAAATGCATTAATATTCAAAAACAGACATTAAAATCGAATCTACTCCCAATTTAAAATAGGCAATTCATTAACAACGAAAATCGCATAACGAATTCTCAATCAATTTTATCCATTAATCTTCAATGCACAAACGCATATTTAATCAAGAAATTACTAAGGACTAATTCATCAATTAACCAAACACACCAGGCACGCAAAACGAGAAGGTCAACCAAACAGACGACTCGCAAACCCGAACAAAAGAGGGATTACCGACGACGACTGGCGATGCTCCCTAGAGCACGACTAAGGCCGACTAGGGTCTTACGACCACCTAATCCAACTCTAAGGATTAAAAAGGGTACACTCAAACCTGTACATCTAGGTGAAGCCGAACTTCGCATTCAAGCGGCATTGCACCTGAAATTTCCTGCAACCAAAGATCATACATGCATACATATATACAATTTAATGAAATCATTAGTCCGATACTAACATCACGAAATAGGAACACTGAAAATCTGTATACAACTAGTGTGAGAACCACATCAATAGCTATGCGTTAAATCAAACATCTGATTGTAACATCATATTACGATTAACTAATCAAGATTAAACCAAGGTTAGAGATCGATTACGGTAGGGGTACTACACCATGCAAGTTATAATCAGTTCTTTGCTACTTTTACACTTAGTCTCAAAACACATAATTCAACCATTACTCATTCTAAAAGAGGGGTTAACTTGTATTTTCACACCATTATCAATTCATTTAGTATTCAATCTCTCTCCTCAGAGATTGGATCTAATGAATTATCCCCCCTCTTTTAAATATAATGTGGATAAAGTGTTTGAAGGGAAATCCATAGTGAAACTTTCATCTCTCCTTAGAGAGAAGAAAAGCTTTCCTCTTGATCTCTCCATCATTCACTTTTCACCGCATTACATTTTGGTGAACCTGACATGTTACATGCTTGACATTTCAAATCATTGCATATTTTTCATTTACAAGTTTAATTTTTCTACAAAATTAGTGGTTAACTCATTCAAAACCCTAGTTTTTAAAATTGAAATTGAACTCGTGTCTTGTAAAAATTGCTTGCTATTGTCTTAAATCTGAAAATTGCTTTGTTTGTCAAATTTAATTTCTTTATTATCTTGTTCAATTTGCAAATCTAATTCACAAAATTAAGAGGTTAATTGTTAAAACCCTAATTTTCAAAAATAATATTGAACTTGTGCAAATATTGAATTTCCATTCAATTTTCAGATGTGTGATTGTTTTCAGAATTATCCTCTTTCTTAAAATCCAAAATTTCAATTTCCCTCCTTTTTCAAAATTCAAAATTTCAAAAATTAAGTGGTTAGCTCCTAAAACCCTAATTTTCAAATTTAATTGGATTTTGTGCAAATTTCAATCAATTTCAGTCAATTTCAGTTCTCTAAACATTTTTCAAGGTATCCCTATCCATTAGGTTTGACCCTTTTCAAATTTGCAATTCAATTCCTCTTTTTTCTCAAAACCCTAATAGGGTCCTATTTTCACATTCAAACCTTAATTTTGCCTATCTAGAGATCGTAAAATCCACCAATTTTTGGGGGTTAGCTTTAAAATCATCCTAACTTTTCCTTGAAAATTTCGAAAAAAGTTGGTCGGACCATGTGCACTTTCAACACGGTCCCCGACTTTTTTCTCAAAATTTTGGGAGACTGTTATGACTGTATTTAATAGCTTAAATCCAAAAGATTGGCTGATTTTGTCGACTTCTGATTTCTCTAAAATAAAAAATAACTTCAAAATTCAACATTTCAAATTTCAAGAAAAGTTTTAGAAATCAAGGGGTTAATTATAATCTGCCCCGATTTCAAAAATTCTAATGTTGTTAATTTTAAAATTAAGTGGTATCCCATTGGCCCTAATTTTAAATTCCAATTTCCTTTCATTTATCATAAAATTATTGTTGGAAATTGTGTCATTTTCTTCTTTCAACAAAGTTCAAATTGTTTAATCATTATTTTCCCAAATTTTGCATTATTCAATTTTTGTAAACTTTGTTCCTATAATTCAAAATTCAAGTCCAAAATTTCAAATTTTCCCTCTAATGCATGAGTTTTACCACTATTAGTCCTACCCATACTATCCCCGTTAGACGAAGTATTAGAATTAAGGCTTCCCAAGGTTTAATTACCGAGGAGATGGAACATAATTTGGGTGACTTCTTTAATGAGGATAATGATAATTTTTCCCATCCTAATCAGGTCCCTATCTATCCAATTGATGAATCCCATGATGAACAAGAAGAATCTTTGACTAGAGTTTCCATAGATCAACTTTCAAAATTGGACAATCAATTTGATAACTTTCAACAATGGATGTCCCAAGAGTACCCTAATAGTGAAGCTCTTCCATTAATTGAAGTCCTTAAACACATGATTCAAAGTGATAAGAATGAAATTGATATATTGTATGGCATTTCTCATATTGTTGATTCCAATGTCATGCCTATAAAGAGTTGTGTTGAAACCCTAAGTTATTCACAACCTTCAACACAAATCAATTCTTCTATTCCTTTGACTACTCCTATGACTATTGTTCCTAATTTTACCTCAAAGATCATGGCACCTTGTTGGTAAACAGGTTTGTCACTATGAATTCTCCTTCAAAATTGACCCTATTTGCCCAAAGACCAATGAGAACCGTTCCAACAGTTGGAGAGATTGCAATCAAACTACAATCTTCCTCTATGTTTGAGAGGGGCAGCTCCCTTGTATGATGGGGGTATTTTGGGATTTTTATGTACTTTTAACCTAAAAGTACATAAAGGAGGAAACATAAAACTAAAAAGAAATAAAAGATAGAAACCCCAACAATAGACATACAAACATCAACTAAGATTTCTCAACATTTGCAATAAATTACAAGGGGAGTTTATAACATAATATGCTTAGCCATGAGATAACGGCAAAGAAGAATGACAAATCTCAACATACACAAAGATAAGATACTTCAACACATTCAAACTAAGATACCAAAGGTTGATTGTGTATCATCACAACAATTGTACAAATCACATATGCATAAAAAGACTACCAATTTGAAATGAGAGAAATCAACAATGATAACACATGAATACATTACATTTAGAACACATGAACTAAGATGTATTCTTCATTATCCTTTTGGAAATATACAAGTCCAAAATCCTTTCTATACATAGTGCAAATCAAAATATCATTACAAGTTTCTCCTAGAATTTCAACAGAGTTTCCCTTTTGTAAAAAGTCTCCCTCTATATTACCAATAGCCTTGTATTTATAGGTTTTCCCCTGACAACTAATTAGTAACCACCCAATAACTACCTAGAGATAACTACCTTTGCAAATTTGAGAAAATAAAAATAAGCTTCATTACTTTGACTTTTCTCAATTTTTACACAAATAAAGCTTATTTTCCAATTTTATTACAAATATTTGACATAAGTCACTTTTACCCCAAAGATACTTGAAAACCCCCAATTTCAATGAAATGTCAAATTTGGTTTGCTAAGCTAATCATCCACTCCATCTACTTCATCTATGACACCTATTGAAAATATTTTTGATAGTAAGCATTGTTGTTCCTTGAGAGGATATCACTAGCTTGGAAGTTTTTGGAACATCACATTAAATCCATTATGGTGCTCTGTAGTCATTGGGTTCCAAAGGATGATAGTTCCTTAACAATTTGCCTACATGTTCACTATGACAATACTAATGTTGGAAATACTCAGCTTATATGATATATGATTCACAAGGCGTCGAGAAAGTACTTCCATACAACTGCCATGATTTTGACTGATATTTTAATAGCAGGATTTAGTACGTGCTCCAAATAGTCACCATGACCATGAATAAATTTAAATAGGATTTAGGCATATTGGAATGATAATTACCCATGCTCTTGAAGTATTTATAGCACTTATCCATTAAAACTGCATAACCACGTGTGTATGTACATGTCGGGCTCACAATGTTAGAATGTATTCCAGAACGCCTCACTAAATCAAAGATTTTGAGATCTCTCTTACACAATCCCTTTTCTACACATTCTAATGATTTATTTTTGAGGCATTCAATCATAGAGTTCACGTGCCTTGTTAGTGGTCACATATTTTGCATGTATTTATGATGAGGTGGCTGCAACTTCAACATGAAAAGATTTCATTTTTGTTATGGCTTGGATGCAATAGAGAGATAGAACATACTTGAAGGTGCACAACAATTCTAATTACTGATGCATGGACCAAAATTAACAAGCTAAATGTAATTGTTGACTATCCTCCAATTGTTCATACTCACCACTATTCTTTGATAGCTACCCACAAACTCTATTGCTCTCATCATTTGCAAGGTTGTAGAATTTAGCTAAATGACCACTAATTGCATTTGCTCAATAGTTTCTAAAGCATTTTCAACAAATATATTTAGTGAACATCCTTGCAATTACTCCATTCGATGAGATGACCATCCATCAAGGCATTTTGTCAAACTGTTTATGTGCTTGGTCAACCCCATTACACAGGCCACGCGTGAGAAGAGTGGAGTTTCGGTTCTACACTAGCCGATTACATTTGTCTAAAGGTTTCTAACTCTTTTCAACGAATTAATTTCCACACTTTCATATACTCCTCTGAGATCACATTTATTTGAGGCATTAAATCAAACAGTTCTTGTGCATTGTCTCTTTATCTAAATTTTGAATGAATGCTAATCGCAGTATTTGTAACTGCAATCAATGCTCTCACTGAGATGACATCTCTTTGAGATATTCCGTCGAAACTTTCTCATGCTTTGTCTATGCTTTCACATGTTTGCATTTATATCGGCTGAAGTATTTCCAACTATAATACTCAACAAAAATTTCCCTATCCATTATGCTTTGATAGACATTCATACACTGCGGCATGCACACAGAGAATTCTTTGCAAATATTATGGTTCTTTTTTTATTTTTAAGCCATTACACCAGCTGATCACATTTTTCTTTGGAGTATCCAAAGCCCTCACATCAAATTCATTATGTGCCCATTATGTAGGTGGAATCTACATGATGATATCTCTTTCAGGCTTCAACAATCTATATTTCCTTGAGGCATTTGTCACACATTTCATATGCTACCTCCTTCAATCATCGCATTCCATGAGACTACATTTCTGAAGCATTTTGTCAAACAAGTCTTATGATTCCACAGTTTGCATGCATATCTACTAGAGCATTTCCAAGTAAAATATCAGACAAAAACCCCCAATTCATTATGCTTTGATAGATTTCAATACATAGGCTTTATAATGTTGGACAAAACAAGAATCAATACTTCTGAACTATTTTTGAAGAAGTCTCATGATCTATTTGTGAACTATAACAATTGTTCGACTCCTCTATCTTTTATTAGCTATGATTTCACCCTATTTTCAAAAATGTTCTCACATTCCAAATTCAAAAACATTCCATGTGTGAACCATTTTATTCCATTTAATGAATGGAATATCTGCTTGATATCAGACAAAAACCTTATCTTCATTTGACCTGATGGACATCCAAACCTGTTCGAAGTATTCCATTTTTGTACAAGTTGTGAAAAGAAACTCTTTAACTGCCATTTGTAAATTGCTTGAAATTTTTTCAATCCTTTTCAACAAGCCTCTTTGAATATATTTTGCCAATTGAATTTTCTCGAATGCCCTTATTGCTGCCACATATTCAACTAGATCCACAGACCGATAGTCTTGAGAGTTTTTAGTGACCTTGAATAGGCACATCTGAAGCATCTCCTCAATCCAATTCAATCTTGAGATAGTTTTATCCTTGATCGTAATGTTTAAAACAACTCGAGTGGAGCCCAAACCCAAGCCACCTCCATCAAACTTTTATTGTCTTGTGAAAAAGGTTAAGAATGCTCCAAAATGGAGCATTTCTAACCTTTTCATGTAACTCATAAAGCGAGCCCACACAAGGTTAGAAAGGAAGGTTAGAGATGCTCCGTTTTGGAGCATTCCTAACCTCTTTTTTTTTGAGGTTATAAATTTGGGTTTGGAATGCTCGAAAATGGAGCATTCCTAACCTTAATATCTCAAAGGTTATGATTTTGACTTTTGAAGCTGTTGAACACAAAGTAGGAGAAAGGGGAAATGAAAATCATGGTATTTTTAAATAAATTTTTCCCCTAAATGATCACAATATAGAAACCAATTTAAAATATTAAATTATTTTTGAAAAATAATTTAAATATTTCCCATTAAAATTTAATACCCAAATTTAGGAAAAACGGTCATAACTTTTAAATGGTATGGAGTTAGGCTCTGGAATTTGAAACATGCTTTCAAGGTAGGAAAATGAGCATATAAAATCATTTTATCCTCATGATGAAACCTAGGGTGAGGGATTTTAATTTTTTTTAAGACGAGGGACATGAAAATTTGAAAATCTAAAATATCACAAACTGTGAACTGGGTTCAGACAAAAAATGGTCATATGGCACAAATGATGCTTAGGAGATATTCACAAATCGATTTCCCTCAATTCCTTGTAATTTTCAAAACTCTTCCATTTTTCACATTTTGACTGACATATTTATGATTGATCATAAATGTGAATTAAAATTGACAACGTTAGATCACACGCTCACTCATTTTGCAGAGACACATATTTGAGCCTTCATACAACATTAGGACCAAATCAAAGTTTAAATTTTGGGTATTTCAAATGTGGGGCAACAGCTGGCTCTGAATGGGGACAAGGACTACAAAAGACGCAAGATGAACCCAAAATCTCTTGTTTCGCAAGCTAGTGTACTATCCATTGGGAACAGAGTCACAAAAAGAGGGGACTACAAAAGGGACTAAGTGGAGAGACCAAACACAAACCAAAAATGGGATGAACACAACAGAAAGTTCTACCTAAATATGTACATGGTAGGCAAAGCCTACCTTGAACTTCTTCGGGATTATCATACAAAACCATTTATAGGCTGAGAGAAATATGCACCTCTGCGGAAAAGTGGCATGCATCCATGTGACATCTGTAAGTTGCTTAGGTTGAGTAGGTTAACATGTATAGGATGAGAAATATCTTTGAGCAATGAACCAAACAACCATCTCTCATCATAAATCTGCGAGCTCTCTTGAATCAAATTGGTACCACCTTGAACATTATTGGCAATTTTTGGAATATTCTCAAGCATACCCATATCCTCATCTGAAGATCCCTCTGATAGTCTGATTTGCAACAAATTAACCCACGAATTGGACAATCTTCATATATCTTGTGACATGAAGAAACTTTTGTCATTACAAATGTTGAATTTGACTTTTGAAAATCAACTTCTAGGAACATAGATTCATCCTTTATTAGGATATGTTCTTCTTCTTTAGTTATAAGAATTTTACAAAACTCTTTCTCCATGGGATAGGAAAATGAAGAAGGAGTTTCAGAATCACTTGTAGAAACACATTCACTTGAAAATAGAGGATTGTGGTAGACATCTTCACCATAGAGAAAATCACCATCCACATATTTTAAGTACAAACCTATGCTATGTATATCATGAGGCTTTACTCCATTGAATTCCTTCATCAGATCATCCATTACCTCATTCCTTTCTTCATTGTTGGCACAATTCCCAAAAATATCCTTCAATATAGGTCCATACACTTGATCTAAAGATTCAAAAAGTGGATTGTTGTGAACTTTGAATGCTCCATAAGGCATAGATTGCACTTCCACTGAGGTTGATACACCTACATAGATTTCACTTTCAACTTTCTCAACAATATCCATATAGCTTTATATATTCTCCCAACTCAATGATTCTTCTATATGAAACTCTTCATGAAATCTGAAAGCTTCATACTCAAGTTGCATGTATGATAAAGAGTGGATGCTTGGTGATTCATATTCTTTCACTCGGGGTTGATCTGTAAGTTTTTCAATATCTTCAAATGTAAATGTCTTCATTTTTTAAGGAAAATAAGATTTTTGTAAAGTTTCATTTGTGGTTGCCTCTCCACTGGTTAAAGTAGTACAAATTTATCCACTAGATGTCATACCTCCGATTTCATCAACAAGTCTTTCCAATTCAATAATTGGTCAAGATGAATATGAATATCTTCTCCACATAGAAAATCATCATCAAAAGTTTCAAGACACCAATAAAAAATAAAGACTACATGAGATTCTTTTTGGGATGCTCTTCCTTCATCATCATTTCTAATTTGGGGTTGCATGCAAGTTTAGAGAACTTTCAATGATTCCTTACCATATTTTGTACAATCATCTTTATTATTGCATGAAGAAATGGAATCTCCTATTTCTATCCCTATCACTTGTTCTTGGTAATCCTCTTGACATTTATACTCAAGTGAGCTTCTTTCAACCATTTGATTGCAAGATATTTTGTCAGTGAGAAAATAATTTTGACTCCTATCATTTTCTTCAATCATTTGTAATTTTTCAACCAACAAAGGATGCACTTTGTTAGGATCAAGTTTCCTATTACCATAGAAACTTTTCAAAAACTGAATCTGTGAATTATTGAAAATATCATTCTGTCGAGCAACGGGTATAGGAGATAGATTTCTATTGTTGTCTATCATTGATTCTGAATCTTCTTCACCTTCAAATGCGTGACCTCTTTTTGATAAATATTTTTGATCATGAGCAAGAAACTGGTGCCCTCTTCCATCTTTTTCCTCAATCTCTTGCAAAGCTTAGAGTAGAGAAGAATGAAGTTTATTAGGATCAAGTTGCTTTCTTGTTAGTCCCAACTGGTACTGAGAAGGGAGGGGTGAATCAATACATTACCAGTTTTTACTAAATGATACTTTTACTTTAAGCATGAAATAATTAACCATTCACCAATGTAAACATTTACTACAAAAGATTAAGCATACATGAAAAAATACACAAAGACACACAGATTTATCTCATGGAAACCCAATAGGGAGCAAACCGCGATGTGAGTAGGAACTCACAAAATTTGTACTCTTCTAGAGTACGTCTGGTGAAGAGCCATCCCTATTAGGAAATTACAAAGACATTGGTTAGTTGCCAACCCGTTAAGGGATTTTGATCAAGGCCGGTTAGTGCCTTTACCCTATTAAAGGTAGCCTAGTTAAAGGAATTAGAACATCAATAAAGATGTTACCTAGTTAAGGGATTTATACAATGGGTCATGTTAAAGTCCACCTAGTTAAGGGATTTAAGTTACAATTATTAGAAAAGAACATATGGATGATCAGATACAAAAATCTACACATTAGCCTGATCAGATCACAATTAAGTTTCACTCTAGGTCTACATCAGTTGTGCTTGTTCTCCACAACTCTGCCTTCTGCTGGTTTGCTAGTACTTGAATTCTACACTGCTGGTCCTCTGTCACCCGAGTCACTGCTTGGTGAAACCCCCACTCTACTGGTCCTCTGTCATTCGGCTCTGCATGCTCTAAAACTCCCCCTGTGTCCACTTTCACATTGACTTCATTCATCTTAACAAAAACCATCTCAAGAATGATATATGTGTATTTATAGACCCTTTAGTCTATCGCCAACTTTTCCCTCCAAAACATACCTTTCAAAATTCCATTGTCAAGCCTTAAAATGCACTTCTGAAATCATGCAGGAATCTCTATCAATATAGTCAAACATGTTGATAAGTCTGTCGGTTGACTAAGAGAAGACTCCCAATTTAGCTAGTTGTAATTGAACGTTACCAGTCTGTCGGTTACCGACTTTTCCGATATACCAATCAAAACCTGTCTAGCCGATTTTTTCCTATATACCGGTTTGCTCTTTGCTTAGCCGGTGGACATCTTCCTCGCCGATTTACTCACTGCTACCCGATCTCCTTACTGCTTGTCAGCCTTCTCATTGCTTATCGGTCTACTACTTACCGGTTTACTTACTGCTTGCTGGTCTATTGCTTGCCGATTCACTCACAGCCTGCAGGTTTAGTCACTGCCCAATTTACTCAGTGCCTATGGACTGTGAAGACTAAGGAGATGATGTTACCAACAATGACAACCATATCATTTACCAGTCATACAAAATTGCATCAGAATGCCAACAAACTCCCCCTTTGGCATTGGTGGCAAATTCTACAAACTGTTGTGCCTGTTCCATGGCCCCTGTTCCTAACAAGATTCCAAAAATTCCAAAATTTCCCCTTTTTCCATCAATGGCAAAGACTATCCAAGAAGATTTGTCAAAATAAAGAAAAAATCTCTTTAAAGTTTTCTCGAGCCACCTTTAGAGAAGATTCCCATGAAGATTGAATTTGTTTCATGGTAGTGAAGTGGCCATGTAATATTGCAATGAAGACCTCCATATCATCAACTGTCTTACAGTCAGGTGCATGACTTAGGCGGTCTGCCTTATTACTGTTCAATTGCATGAAATTAGTAATTACTCTATTCGATGGGATGACCATCCATCAAGGCATTTTGTCAAACTATTAATGTGCTTGGTCAACCCCATTACACAGGCCACATGTGAGAAGAGTGGAGTTTTGGTTCTACACTAGCCGATTACATTTGTCTGAAGGTTTCTAACTCTTTTCAACAAATTCATTTCCACACTTTTACATACTCCTTTGAGATCACATTTATTTGAGGCATTAAATCAAACAGTTCTTGTGCATTGTCTTTGTATCTAAATTTTGAATGAATGCTAACTGCAAGTATTTGTAAGTGCAATCAACGCTCTCCCTAAGATGACATCTCTTTGAGATATTCTGTCAAACCTTTCTCATGCTTTGTCTATGCTTTCACATCTATATATTTATATCGGCCAAAGTATTTACAACTATTATACTCGACAAAAATCTCCCTATACATTATGCTTTGATAGACATTCACACATTGTGGCATGCACACAGAGAATGCTTTGTAAATATTATGGTTCTTTTTTTATTTTTAAGCCATTTCACTCGCAGATCACATTTTTCTTTGTAGTTTCCAAAGCCTTCACATCAAATTCATTCTATGCCCATTATGTAGGTGGAATCTACATGATGATATCTCTTTCAGGCTTCAATAATTTGTATTTCCTTGAGGCATTTGTCACACATCTCATATGCTACCTCCTTCAATCATCACATTCCATGAGACTACATTTATGAAGCATTTTGACAAAAAAGTCTTATGATTCATTATGCTTTGATAGATTTCAATACATAGGCTTTATAATATCGAACAAAACAAGAATCAATACTTCTGAATTATTTTTGAAGAAGTCTCATGATCTATTTGTGAACTACAACAATTGCCTGACTCCTCTATCTTTTATTAGCTGTGATTTCACCTTATTTTCAAAAATGTTCTCACATTCCAAATTCAAAACCATTCCATGTGTGAACCATTTTATTTCATTTAATGAATGGCATCTCTTCTTGATATCAGATAAAAACCTTATCTTCATTTGACTTGATGGACATCCAAACCTGTTCGAAGTCTTCCATTTTTGTACAAGTTGTGAAAAGCAACTCTTTAACTGTCATTTGCAAATTGCTTGAAAGTTTTTAAATCCTTTTCAACAAGCCTCTTTGAATATATTTGCCAAATTAATTTTCTCAAATGCCTTTATGACCCCTTTGTGATTATCCTCAATTAGGCTTCCACATTTTGTAGACATGCTTGTTAATCCTCCACCATCTTCTCAAAAAATATTTTTTTGAACACCCCTGCGATTATTGCACCAATATAATTGCTACCACATATTCAACTAGATCCGCCAACTAATAGTCTCGAGAGTTTTTAGTGACCTTGAACAGGCACATCTGAAGTGTCTCCTCAATCCAATTCAATCTTGAGCTAGTTTTCTCCTCGATCGTCATGATTAAAACAACTCGAATGGAGCCTGAACCCAAGCCACCTCCATTAAATTTTTATTGTCTTGTGAAAAAGGTTAAGAATGCTCCAAAAAAGAGCATTTCTAACCTTTTCACCTAACTCATAAAGAGGGGCCACACAAGGTTAGAAAGGAAGGTTAGAGATGATCCATTTTGGAGCATTCCTAACCTCTCTTTTTTTTAGGTTATAAATTTGGGTTTGGAATGCTAAAAAACGGAGCATTCCTAACCTTAATCTCTCAAAGGTTATGATTTTGACTTTTGGAACCGTTGACCACAAAGTGGGAGAAAGGGGAAATGAAAATAATGGCATTTGTAAATAACTTTTCCCCCAGAATGATCACAATATAGAAACCAATTTAAAATATTAAAAATAATTTAAATATTTCTCATTAAAAACGGTCATAACTTTTAAATGGTATGGAGTTAGGTTCTGAAATTTGAAACATGATTTCAAGGTAGGAAAATTAGCATATACCATAATCTTATCCTCATGGCTAGACCTAGAGTGAGGGATTTTAATTTTTATTAAGATGAGGGACATCAAAAATTGAAAATTGAAAATATTGCAAACTCTGAACTAGGTTCAGACAAAAAATGGTCATATGGCACAAAATGATGCTTAGGACATGTTCACAAAGCGATTTCCCTCAATTCATTGTAATTTTTAAAACTCATCCATTTTTCACATTTTGATTGACATATTTATGATTGATCACAAATGTGAATTAAAATTGACAATGTTAGATCACATTCTCACTCATTTTGCAGAGACACATATTTGAGACTTCATACAACATTATGACCAAATCAAAGTTCAACTTTTGGGTGTTTCAAATGTGGGGCAACACTACTTCAAATTCCTACAACAATTGGTCATGGGGGCAATCCCTCTTCCTCATTTAATCCTCCATCTTTACCTATGTCTTGAATAAGCATTCCTATTATCCCTCAACCAATCAATGTGACATAAGGGGACAATTCATTCTACAATTTTATTCCTCCTTTGAGTGTCCCTCTTTCTACTCAATCATCACCTATGCCTTCCTTCAATAACATCACACCACCTTCTCAATCAACCATTTCTAACATCAATTCTTCTACCAAAGTGACCATTAACAATCTTGCTCAAACTGTGTCTTCCTTACAACAACAAATTGCTTCCATGAGTCAATCCAAGTTTAGTGTGCCCACATTTGATGTTGTGAGCCCACTTTCTCTTGATATTATTAAATTCATGCCATGTAAAGATGTTGAGGTGCCTCAATTGGAACTCTATAATGGAAAAGGTGATCCTCTAACGCATGTCAAAACATTTCAAACCTTGTGTACTAATTTTTCTTATAATCAAAGATTTTTGGCAAAACTATTTACAAGAACACTAAGAGATAAGGCTTTACAATGGTATTGCTCTTTGCCTTCTTATTCTATCACTTCTTTTCAACAATTAGCAAATTCTTTCATTCAACAATTTCAAAACAACATTGGTCCTAAAACCACTTTGACTAATTTGTAAACAAGGTGTTAAAGAAAAAGTGACTGATTTCATTGGTAGATATAAGCATTTGTATGCTCAAATTTATTTTCGTGTACATGATAATGATATTCAAAGAATTTTCATTTCTAATTTGCAAAAATATATTAGGGAAAAGCTTCTTTTGTCTGAGTTTACTTCCTTTCTGCAGTTATATGCAACTTTCCACAATCATCAATTGGTTGTGAGTCAAATGGAGCAATCTACTCCTATGGCTCCGAGTGATAAGGGGGAGAGTGTTCAACAAACTTTTGCAAAGTTCAAACCAACAAAAGGCTTCATCAAGTTCAATGATACAATCAACAACAACAATGTGAATGCTACAACAGGTGTGCCTCCTATTTCTTAATTTTTCAAAAGAGCAAGACAATTTACTCCTTTGAATGAATCTTTACATAGTATTATGTCTCATTTGTTACAAATAAATGTTATCAAACTTCCTCCTATAAAATCAGTTGATCCATCTAAGCTAGCATCCCCTTATTTTGATAACAATTTCTTTTGTCAATTTCATCGTCAACCTGGTCATGATACCGAGAAATGTTTTGCATTGAAAAGTAAGATTCAAGATTTGATTGATAATAATATTATATTGATGGTAGGTGTGAATGATAAGGGAAACAAATCAGTAGCTTGTCCTAATCAAAATCTTAAGATTTTCACTGATCCTTTTCCTTCTCATACCTCTAACGTGATTAAGATTGAACATACCACTTTCTCTCCTTCTGATCTTACTACCACAACTCTGGATTTAGTGAATATGGTAGAGAAACAAGAGACACCTAAGGACCCTTGTATTAAATTTGACCCTAGTGAGACCATTAAAGCACCCAATGGCCCTTTATACATAGTTTCTAAGGTTAAGGACATACCTTGTTGTGGTGCTCTTGTTGATCCCTGTTGCATGGTTAATGTCATCACTAAGGAGTATCTTTTCACTTTATGATTGCATAAACTAATTTATGATGAATCTAATGTGGTTGTGAAGTTATTTGATGGATTCTCTTGTCCTACCATTGGTTCTATCATCCTTCCTGTTGAAGTTTACACTAAATCTATGGATGTCCACTTTGTTATCATTCCTTCTTCCGAGCAATTTTGTGTGAAGTTATGCTATCCTTGGTTATCTTCCATGAAGGCTATTTCTCCTCCTATTCATAAGTGTTTGAAATTTCCTCACAATGGAGAAATCATAACTGTTAACCATATCTTATTTTGACCATCTGACAGAAGCTCGGGTGTTCCTATTGATTTCTTTTGGCCTAAGTGATTTCAATCTCTTCCACAACGGAGCGATGCTCTTTTCCAATCTTATAAAAAATGAAAGAAATAGATGATATTATTCTTAAGTCAACCTAGATCCCCAATAATTGACATTCCCATCCTTCTTGAAGATGAAATCCTTCCCCTAACGGATAGGACTAATCTTCCTCAACCTATTCCTATGGATGTAACTATGCCTTCTCCTCAAAAGAAAAAAAATATTTCTTCTAAGGTTAGACCTATACCACCACCCCATGATGGACCCGGTCTCCTTCCTACACCTAATATTCCTCCTTTATATGGCGCAGTTCCACCTTCTTCCTCTTATAGAGATAAGAAGCATGCCTCTCCTCTTGTCCAACCTCAAAGACCTCAACCTAAACCTTCAACTATTAAAGAGGAGACTATTCCCCCTTCAACAAATGTTCCTCCTTCTTCTTAGCCTTCCGCTAAGACTTGAAGAAATCGTTGTGTGAGAGACCATCGATGAAGGCATCATGCTTGAGCTCATGAAGTTGTTCCTCAAAAAAATTCAATCTCCCAAGACTCCAACAGTTGATTTGATTCCCTTTTCTCCTAAGCAACATGTTGAACCTACATCTCCAAATCGAAAATTGCAAAAAACATGTGATGGTTTTACTCCTATTCATGTTTGTACTCCTCTCTCTATAAATCTAGATGAATAAATGAGTGGAAATGCTATTCATGATGGCAATACAACTCCTAATGCTTCTGATAGTGACTATGAATATGTTGATGTGGAAAAGCATTTATCAGCTAAATTTTCAAAAACCCTAATCCTAGATTCTAGAATCAAACAAAGTGACTTACCACTTGAGCATAGTCCTTATTTGGATTTTGTGATAGCTCCATCTTCTATGCTCAATGTCGCTCCTCTGGAATGTTTCGTGCCCTGAAATAGTGATCAACAAGATTGAGAGTTGGATGTCATGCTAGATTAGCAACATTAGCATTGTAGATCTTCTCCTTCTCTCCTCTCTTGCTATTTGTGATTATTCTTCTATGTGTAACCCTGTTCTTCTATTTTTACCTTAATGTCTACTTGAGGAAGATGCAAAGCATTGAGATCTCTTTTGGTCTCTTTCATGTAGACTCAAAAGATATCCTCTATTCTCTTTCTTCCAAGGTAGTGTCCTTTCTTTGGGGAATCACAATTATTATATGCAAATACATATATGATATACATGAGTTATCATACAACATACTGACCTCGAGGAAAGAAAAACTACCTCATGTTTTGTGTTTATTATCCTTGGGTTTATTCCTTGACTAGGGGATAAATCCTTACGATAATGTGCTCCCTCTCTCTCTTTTTCTCTTGGGTGTATCCTACCTTAAAGCAATTGCACATGATAAGGCATGCACAATCACTTTAACGTGGGGGCATACACTCCACTCATATTTTTCTTCTTGATACGTAAAGTTACTTAGTGAATTAGGCTTTGCTTTGTAATTTTGGTATCCTTGCTTGTCATGAATCATAGTGAGGGGAATCTTGCTACTTGCAGTCATGGTTCTCTCTCTTGATCTTCCCTTTCACTTTGACAATTGATGTCGTAAGATCTTTAGTCCACTGGGGGCTTGGTGTATCTTGCCTCCTTGATGTGGTAGAAGTCTTTCAATCTCGTTTCCTTATACTTTATTGACAGTATTGGCGTACGCTTATACTCCTGCTAAAGTAGGGGCTAAATGTAGGGTCATAAAATTGTGATCCTTGCAATTTTCAACCACATTAGGGTCTTCACGTTGGTGAATTGAATCCCCAAACCTGATCAGAGACCCAAGACTTACTCAATCCTTGAAAACTACACCTTTTCTGGCCCCCCGCACTACTTGAACCTGCTTCCTATCCTGAGATAAGGGTAGGACAGGGGCGTGGTGCCCCTATCCCCCCTAGGACAGGGGCGTGGTACCCTTGTACCTGCCCTATTTTTGGGCCCCTTCATTCAAAATGTGCATTGGTCTTTGCATTTTCAGTAGGAAAACTTTCCCTATGTCAGCCTATGATGAAAAATCATCAGTCTATTAACCCTAATTGATGAATATATATGTCGCATTTTCCCTCCCATTTGCAAAAGTTGGCATAGAGGTGAATATTGGCATAAGTTCAAATACATGAGATCGTGCATTCAAGAATTCAAGAGCATTCAAGCATTGAGCATTCAAGCCATGGATTCAACCATTGAAGAGGAGATCCCTTTAAACATTCAATTTCACACAAGCAATTCTATCTACACCCTCCCTTGAGGTGAATTACATTTCAGTCTTTCGTTTATATTTACTTGCAAGTCCTTTATTTCATCATTTGGTTAATTCCAAAACTAGGGTTTGACCTAAAGGCAAACCCCCAATCCCAACCCCTTTTCCTCTCTTTTCTATGTGTACATTACAGGTGCGTAGCTGTATTTGTAGATTTGGACTTCATTCATAGAGGCGGAAAAACCCTTTTCATTTCGCATGTGTGCACTTTCAACATGGTCCCAATATTTTTTCCTCAAATTCATAGGGAAGCTTCATCTCAACATATTATAGCCAGATCCAAGTTCATAGCTTCATCCCACACTTCCATTTCAAGTTATAATTAGTTCTTTGCTACTTTTACACTTAGTCTCAAAACACATAATTCAACAATTAATCATTCTAAAAGAGGGGTTAACTTGTCATTTCACACCATTATCAATTCATTTAGTATTCAATCTCTCTCCTCAAAGATTGGATCTAGTGAATTATGTTAGGGTTCCCACAAATACTGAGAGGGGGGGGGGGGGGTGAATCAATATCTGACCGGTAATAAAATTTTCTTAAAACTGAATATGCAGAACATAAAGTAACAGTATATCGGTGTAAAGCGGAAAATCGCAATCGAACCCTAGTTGCTCTCCCCTCTTCCAACTCTAAGGAGAGAGAAGGGAGGTCGCTAGGGTTGATGGTTTTCGCTTAGGGGAGAGACTTTACATTCAAAAGAGGGGTTGAAACCCACAAGATCCAATCCCACACAATGCAAGATTGGATGCTAAATGAGTTTCAAGGGTTAAGATAACAAGGCTACCCTCTTTTGTAAAGAATGTTGATAGAAGAATTAAGCTAGGAATGCATAGAAAGTGACAAAGATTCGCTTATAAACTGAGTTAGGGATATAGGTTGAAGCTGCGGACCTAGAATTAGTAGTAAAATGTCGATACGACGCTGTCCTGCAAATTTGAGAAAAAGTTGTCGGGACGATGGCGCCCGGCGCCACGGTCCTCTGAAAAATCCGCGAAACGAAGGGGGATCTGTTCGTCTCTGCACAAGGATTCCAGATCTTCAATTTCAGCTGCGTACCTGCAACCTACATACAGAAAAGCGAAGATGATTGGGGGGTTAGGGATTAGGGGTTTGCCTTTAGGTCAAACCCCAGTTTTGGAATTAACCAAGAAATGAGAAATGCTGTAAATGTAAATGTCTATAATGTAAAACAAGTACTAATACCTTGTTGTAAGGATGTTTGTATCCTTATGTGCGAAAGTATAGATGTTGTTGTTTGTTGTATGTTGTATGTTGTAATATGTGATCTCCTCTTCAATGGTTGAATCCTTGTCTTGAATGCAACACTTAGCCTTGAATGGAGACTTAGAATGATCAATTGCTTGAAGGAATGCTTGAATGCTTGAATGCTTGAGTATAGTTTCCACGCTTGTACACATATGTCCTTCTTTTTCATCTTACCAAATGAGAGAGGAAAATGTAGTTTATATACTTGCCAATTAGGGTTGAAAGACTGATTTTCCCGACCTTAGGCCGACCAGGAAACAATAATTTCCAATTTGCAAACAAAAAGACCCGAGACCCCTTAGGAGACCGGGCCCAAAATAGGACCCAGGGACCAGGGCGCTGGGCGCCATGGTCCTGGGGGACCAGGGCACTGGGCGCTCTGGTCCCACCTCCCGGGACAGCAGGGTGCAAAGGAGGTTCAGGCCAGAGTGCAAGAAAATGCAGTTTTTGATGTCGAAAACAGGTTTCGGGGTCTCCATTCAGGTTGCGTGTTGTGTCGCCATCATGAAGACCGAAATGCAGTCGAAATTGCAAGTGTCGCAATTTTAGGACGCTACATTTAGCCCCCACTTTAGCAGGAGTATAGGCATACGCTCATACTTCCAGTAAAGTACAAGGAAACAACATTGAAAGACTTTCACCACGTCAAGGAGGCAAGACACACCAAGCCCCCAGTGGACTAAGGATCTTACGACTTCGATTGAAAAAGTAAAAGGGAAGATCACGAGGGAGAACCATGACTGTCAGTAGTAAGGTTCCCTCACTATGAGTCATGTAAGAGAAATACCAAAAATTTTCAAGCAAAGCTAAGTTCGCCAAGAAATTTTCAAGTATCTTGAAAGGATAGACGGGGTGTATGCCCCCCTACGTTAAAGCGATCGCACATGCCTCAACGGGGGTGATTGTTTTAACGTAGTGATACACATAAGAAATGAGAAGGGAAAGGAGCACGTTATCACAAAGATTTAGCCCCCAAGTGTGAGATAAACCCAAGGATAATAGACACAAACACAAAGCACAAGGTGACTTCGCTTTCCTCGGGGTCAGTATGCTGTATGATAAGTCATGTATATATATCATATGTATGTATGCATAATTGTTCTTCATTCCCCAATCAAGGAAGGTCACCTAGAAGAAGGGAACACATGTGTCTTTTGAGTCAACATGAGAGAGACCAAAGGAGATCTCAATGCTTTGCATCGTCCTCAAGTAGACAACACTAAGGACAACAAATAGAAGAATGAGAATAACATATAGAAGAAGTAACAAAAGAGAGGAGGAAAGAATCTGCTATGCTAATGTAACTAGTCTAGCACGTCATCTACCCCCCGATCTTGCTGATTAGTGTTTCGGGAAGGTAGGGAACACGCTAGAGGAGGAACATCCAACACAGCAGATGGAGCTATCACAAGATCCAAACAAGGGCTATGTTCATGTTCCAAGCCACGTTGTTCTTGTCTAGGAGCTAGGATAAGTGCTTTAGAAAATTCGTTAGATAAATGGTTATCAACATCAACAAGTTCATATTCACTATCAGAAGCAAGAGGAGTAACATGTTCATCATGAATAACATTTTCATCTATATCATCATCAAGATTTATAAAAATAGGATCTTTAACTCGCACAGGATCAAGACCATCATGCATCTTATGTTTAGGAGATTTAGGCTCAATTTCTGGCTGAGGAGAAAATGGAATAATGCTTGTTGAAGGTGTTTTTGGAGTTTGCAAAGTTTGAGAAGTAGCTGCTTGAGCTCTAAGACGACGCTTTCGTCGGCATTCACGTGCAGAACGATTTCATCTAGTCTTAGTAGGAAGTGGAGAAGATTGAGGAGGAGGAATGTTCTCATCCTTATCACTTGGGTGTTTAGGTTGTGGTCTCTTAGGCTGGATAATAGGAGAAGAAGAAGGTCTCTTCTCTCTATAAAAAGGAGGAGGAACTGCTCCATATAAAGGAGGAATTTTTGGTTTAGGAAGAAGACCAAGTCCATCATGATGAGGAGGTATAGGTCTACTTTTAGAAGGTTTATTAGGCATAGACATAGTCACATCCATAGGGATGGGTTGGGAATCTTCTTGAGGAAAGACATTAGTTTTATCTTTCAAAGGAAGAACTTCCTTCTCAAGAACGATAGGAATATCAAGTTTAGGTGTTCTAGGTTCACTTAAAGATAGGATCATATCTGTTTTCCACTTTTGATAAGATTTGAAAAGATGATCACTTCGCGGAGGAAGAGATTGGAATTGTTTAGGCCAAAAATAATCAATAGGAACGCTAGAAGTTCTTTCAGCTGGTTTAAAGAGACTATGATTGACAGTAACAACTTCACCATTATGGGGAAATTTCAAACACTTGTGAATAGGAGAAGCAATAGCTTTCATGGAAGATAGCCAAGGATAGCCAAGCTTCACACGAAATTGTTCGGATGAAGGAATAATAGCAAAGTTCACATCAAGGGATTTGTTATGAACTTCAATAGGTAATGTAATAGAACCAATCGCAGGAGAAGAAAATGCATCAAATAATTTCACAATCACATCTGTTTTGTCATAGATCACTTGATTCAATTGCAAAGTAAAAAGAAATTCTTCAGTAATAACATTAACCATGCACGAAGGGTCAATAAGCACTCCATAGCAAGGTGTATTCTTGACTTTTGCAACTATGTATAAAGGACCATCAGGTGCCCTGATAGTTTCACTAGAATCAAATGTGATGGAAGGTTCTTTAGGGTTTTCTTGCTGCTCTACAATGTTAATCACATTCGGAGTCATAGACAAAAGACCATCAGATGATAAAGAGGAATCATTAGCCTCAATCGCATTAGAGGTATGAGAAGGTAATGGATCAGTAAAAATCTGAAGATTTTGGTTAGGAGGAGCTACAGATGTGTTGCCTTTATCATTCACTCCGGAAACAGAGATAGTATTATTATCAATCAAATCTTGAATTTTACCCTTTAAAGAAAAACATTTTTCAGTATCATGACCAGGCTGACGATGAAAGTGACAAAAAGCTTTGTTATCAAAATAAGGTGAAGTAATCTTTGCAGGATCAATTTGCCTTATAGGAGGAAGAGTAAGCACATTTTGTTCCAATAACTTATTCATAATACTATGCAATGATTCATTCAAAGGAGTATACTTTCTTTCTTTCTTGAAAAACTTAGAAATAGGAGGCACACCTGATGCTGCATTCACATTGTTGTTGATGATGTTTTCATTGAATTTGATGGAATCTCTGTTCGGTTTAAACTTCCCAAATGGTTGTTGACTGCTATCACCCTTATCACTCGGAGCCATAGGATGTGATTGTTCCATTTGACTCACAGTCAGTTGATAATTGTGAAGAGTCGCACACAACTGTTGGAAAGAAGTAAACTCAGAAAACAGAAGTTTGTCTCGAATATCTTTTTGTAAATTAGAAATAAAGATTCTTTGAATATCATTGTCAGGCACTAGAAAAGAAATTTGAGCATACAAATGCTTATATCTACCAATGAAATCAGTCACTTTTTCTTTAACACCTTGTTTACAATGCATTAAATCAATCAAAGTAACTTTAGGACTTATATTGTTTTGAAATTGTTGAATGAAAGCATTTGCAAGTTGTTCGAAAGAAGTAATAGAATAAGAAGGCAACGAGCAATACCATTGTAGGGCTTTGTCTCTTAATGTTCTAGTAAACAGTTTTGCAAGCAACCTTTGGTCATAAGCAAAATCAGTACATATTGTTTGAAAAGTCTTAACATGTGTTAGAGGATCACCTTTACCATTATAAAGCTCCAAATGCGGGATTTCAACATGTTTAAGGGGAATAGCTCGAACAATGTCAAGAGAAAGTGGGCTCGCAACATCAAATGTGGGCACACTAAACTTAGATTGATTCATAGAGGCAATTTGTTGCTGTAAAGAAGAGACAGTTTGTGCAAGATTGTTAATGGTCGCTTCAGTTGAAGAATTCATATTAGATGTGTTAGATTGAGATGGAGGTGTTATGTTATTGAAAGAAGGTAAAGAATAAGGTGGTGGGACTCTATGATAATTAGTCATAGGAGATGATTGGACAGGAGGAACACTACAAGGAGGAATGGAATGGTTAAATGAATTGCCCCCTTGCGTCATGTTCATTTGTGGAGATGTAATAGGAACACTCATTGAAGGAATGAATGAAGAAGTTGGATTAAATGAAGGAAGAGGGTTAATTGAAGAGGAAGGATTGCCCCCATGACTGGTAATCACAGGAGGAATGTCTTGTATAGAAGTAGTCATTATGTTTGATGTAAAGGTAGGTATGCTAGCAATAGAAGTTGTCAAAGGAATAGAATGATTGACTTGAGTGGGAGGTTGTGTATAACCTAAAGTTTCGGCACAACTCTTCATAGGCATCACATTCGAATTCACAATGTGTGAAATACCACGCAAAATATCAATTCCATTCTTATCACTTTGAAGCATATGTTTTAGACCCTCAATTAAAGGAAGAGCTTGACTATCAGGATACTCATGAGACATCCATTGGTGAAAATCATCAAATTGGTTATCCAATTTCGCAAGTTGTTCTACAGAAACCTCATGGAGAGCTTCTTCATCATTAGGAGGATTAGAGGAATTACCCATGTCCTCGTTAAAAAGGCTACTCAAATTAGGTTCCATCTCCTTGGTAATTAAACCTCGGAAAGACTTAATTCTACGGCTTCTTCTAACGGGAATAGTGTAAGTAGGGCTTATTGTTGTAAAACTCATGCACTAGAAAGAGAGAGAAAATTTTGAATTTTAGAGGTAGCAATTTTCAGTGAAATCAACCAATCTTCTAGATTTAAGCTATTAAATGCAATCACGACAGTCTCCCGAAATTTCAGAAAAAATGTCCAGGACCGTGGCGCTCGGAGTGCATACGGTCCCGACAACTTTTTTCGAAATTTGCAGGGATGAAAGGTATGATGATTTTAGAGCTAATCTGAAAAAATTGTGTGATTTTACGATCTGTAGATAGGCCAAATTAAAGTTGCAATCTCAAAATTGAACACTATCAAGATTGTTGAAAAATGCAAAAATTTGAATTTTGAAAAAGAGAGGGAAACTGAAATTTTGAATTTTATGATTTTAGAGGGAATGTCAAAAGCAATGCAAGTTTTGAAATTTAAAAGTTGACTCAATTTCACGCAAAATTCAATTTTGAAAGTGGAAATCAAAGTTGTTGTAATTAAGCACTTAATTTCAAAAGTCACAAATTGCAAGAATTTGAATAAAGCACTGAAATTTCGAATGAATGCAAACACACTTTTCAGATTTAGGACAGTAAGAACACAATTTTGACACAAAATTTCAATTTCAATGATTTTTGAATGATTAGAAGCCCAAAACCAAGCAATCACAAGACCAACTTTGACTGTAATTTTGAAAGTGTTAGAATTGATAAAATCAGCCAAAATTCTGGATTTTAGCAGGAAAATACAGTAAGATCTTGCTCCCGAAATTTCGAAAAAAATGTCGGGGACGATGGCGCTCGGAGTGCACACGGTCCTCGCAACTTTTTTCCAAATTTTCAGGGATGAAAGATATTGTGATTTTATTGCGGAATCCAAAGTTACAGCTGATTTGAAGATGTTTTGATTAGTGAAATTGTCGGACAAAGGTTGAATCAAGAGGGTTTCAAAAATTAGGGTTTTGACACTTAACCACTTAATTTTCAAAATTAAAACACAAATATGAATTGATGATTTGTAATAGAAGGGCAGATCTGAAGCAAGCATTAACAATTAAATATTTCACAAGTTCAATTACTAAAAAGAAAATTTAGGGTTTTATGCAATTAACCTCTAAAATTTTGCAAAAGATCAAACATGGAAATATAATCAAGGAATCAAATTTTCAGATCTAGCCATGAATAATCAGAAAGGATGTTCACGTCGGGTTCACCAAAATGTAAAGCGGAAAATCGCAATCGAACCCTAGTTGCTCTCCCCTCTTCCAACTCCAAGGAGAGAGAAGGGAGATCGCTAGGGTTGATGGTTTTCACTTAGGGGAGAGACTTTACATTCAAAAGAGGGGTTGAAACCCACAAGATCCAATCCCACACAATGCAAGATTGGATGCTAAATGAGTTTCAAGGGTTAAGATAACAAGGCTACCCTCTTTTGTAAAGAATGTTGATAGAAGAATTAAGCTAGGAATGCATAGAAAGTGACAAAGATTCGCTTATAAACTGAGTTAGGGATATGCGGACCTGGAATTAGCAGTAAAATGTCGATACGGCGCTGTCCTGCAAATTTGAGCAAAAGTTGTCGGGACGATGGCACCCGGCGCCACGATCCTCCAAAAAATCCGCGAAACGAAGGGGGATCTGTTCGTCTCTGCAAAAGGATTCCAGATCTTCAATTTCAGCTGCGTACCTGCAACCTACACACAGAAAAGCGAAGACGATTGGGGGGTTAGGGATTAGGGGTTTGCCTTTAGGTCAAACCCCAGTTTTGGAATTAACCAAGAAATGAGAAATGCTGTAAATGTAAATGTCTATAATGTAAAACAAGTACTAATACCTTGTTGTAAGGATGTTTGTATCCTTATGTGCAAAGGTATAGATGTTGTTGTTTGTTGTATGTTGTATGTTGTAATATGTGATCTCCTCTTCAATGGTTGAATCCTTGTCTTGAATGCAACACTTAGCCTTGAATGGAGACTTAGAATGATCAATTGCTTGAAGGAATGCTTGAATGCTTGAATGCTTGAGTATGGTTTCCACGCTTGTACACATATGTCCTTCTTTTTCATCTTACCAAATGAGAGAGGAAAATGTAGTTTATATACTTGCCAATTAGGGTTGAAAGACTGATTTTCCCGACCTTAGGCCGACCAGGAAACAATAATTTCCAATTTGCAAACAAAAAGACCCGAGACCCCTTAGGAGACCGGGCCCAAAATAGGACCCAGGGACCAGGGCGCTGGGCGCCATGGTCCTGAAGGACCAGGGCGCTGGGCGCTCTGGTCCCACCTCCCGGGACAGTAGGGTGTGAAGGAGGTTCAGGCCAGAGTGCAAGAAAATGCAGTTTTTGATGTCGAAAACAGGTTTCGGGGTCTCCATTCAGGTTGCGTGTTGCGTCGCCATCGTGAAGACCGAAATGCAGTCAAAATTGCAAGTGTCACAATTTTAGGATGCTATAATTGGTATGCAAGAATTAATGCAAATAACATAATAAAAAACATCCACATGAAAAGAACACCATAACACAAGATGTTTAACGAGGAAACCCAGTGTGGGAAAAACCTCGGTGGGATTTGTGACCCACAATATTCACTTACTGGCCAATAAGAGAATATTACTTACAATAGGGGCCTGCACATGCAGGAAGGCCAACTGCCTAGAGCTCACTGCTCAATAAGAAGTCACACTAATTTACAATGAGGATTTACACAAATCCAATATTCTGTACTACTTTACAATAGCATCTTCAATGCCAGATTCAGTACCGGTTCTTGCTCTGTTCTTTACATATACCCTTGTCCTACAATTCGCACATTAGGTCTACCTTATAATTTATTTATACTTCCTATCCATATCCTACAAATGCCTACAATGATCTCTTTTATATACAAGAGTCATTTTACAATTTTCCAAGTCGGCTTATAATAATAAACAAAATATTACATAACAAAAATCCTGTTGGCCTCAGTGCTGGTATACATATTTCCTTCTGTGCCGGTGTACATCTTCTATGCCGGTGTAGATTGATTTTGTTGATGTCGGTGCACTATTGTTTGAGTAATGCTTTGCCGGTATAATGTCTTTTCGGTGTCATAGGATTGCAAGGTTGCCTGAGTAATGCTTTGCCGGTGCCATAGGATTGCAAGGTTGCCTGAGTAATGCTTTGCTGGTGCCATAGGATTGCAAGGTTGCCATCAATGACAAAACCTTCAATCACACACAATGTCTCATTGGAGTGTCCATATGCCAACAATCTTCCCCTTTGGCATTGATGGCAACACTCATGAGAAATTTCAAAAATATATCCAAAAATGTTACCAAAAATGTGAGAGCTCCCCCTAAGCATGTGATCCTTGTGTTTTGAATTTTCTCATCTACTACTCCCCCTTTGGCATCAATGACAAAGGTTAGTAGATTTTGTAGTTGTACCAATTCATAACCTCAACCTTGTAGTTGGGTAGTTATTATCTAAAGAATATCTCCCAAAATTAAGTTTATGCCATCCATAAACTTCTTGCTCTCCTTTATTTCTATCTCAGTTCTGTATACTGTACCGGTGAGATGCTGCAAGTGCTCTGCCGGTGTTTTGCTACCTTGTATTAGTGCCTCTGAGATTTCCTTCCGTAGAGATGCTAAATAGTCCAATCTTGGACTTAGTTTAGATCTCAAGAATTTTGCCTTGTTTATTATTTTCTCTTTCTCTCTTTCTAATTTGAACAATTCTTCCTCAAAATTTGTTATCTTTTCCTCAAAAACTGATAATGTATCAGGCGAGTTAACAAAATTATCAGCAAGTTTATTGATCTCTTCCTGTACCTTGCTCATCTTTTTGTCTACATCCATGGTCAAAAAGTTTATGTTACAGGTGTCTTTGTACAGAGTTTTGTATTCTTTCAATAAATTGCACAGTTCCGGTAGAAGTGTGTCAAATTCCCTGTTACACTTCTTTATTCCTTCCTCAAAGAATTTATGTTTCTCTTTTTCCACACTTTCCTTTACAGTTTCTACCTTTGTTTGCTCAAAATTTCTAGAAATATATTTACAAAGTGTATCCAATTGGCCTAAAGAATCTTTATTGGCTATATTACAATTGGGTGCTATTGATTTCAAAATTGGAATTGAATCATCTATCACTTTATAAGCTTGTGAGCTATAATCAGTTATTTTCTTGATCGATTCAAGCAATACCTCTGTTACATTTGATGGTGACCCAATAAACTGAGTGCCAGTGGAAGTGACCATGCTAGTATTGACCTCTGGTAGGTCTGTTTGTGTCTCCATTTCTTTAAGCACTGGTGTTCCTGCATCATTTCTTACCGGTGGCATCTATTCTAGAGCCTTTAACTCTATTGGTTGCTCTGTTTGTGTTCCAGATTCCATCTTTTTCTCTGAATTTGCTGCCGGTTGCTCTTTTTTTTCTATTGCCGGTTGCTCTTTATTTCCTGTTGCCTGTTGCTCTATGTTTTCTGATGTATCCTTATCTACCACTATGTTGACTTTTTGAGTATCAACATTCACAGTATATAGGACTTTAGGATTAGGATTATGATCCTCTGTGTCCATGCTCTTAGCTACCGGTTGATCTTCTGCAGTTGTTGTTTTTACCGGTGGAGTATTTAAAGGAGGTGGGGGTAAGTTGTCTCTAATCTTGATACTTGGTGGTCCACCAACTTTACCTTTCCCTTTGTCCTTTTGATATACCAGAATGGGCTTGGGATTCCTATATTCTTCTTGTTTTTCTTTGTCAACCAAGAATGTATCCCAACCATCTTCTGTTTCCTTTGAAACTTCAATAACTCTACCTGCCATTAGTGATATTTGCCGGTGTGCAGTGGAAAAAACTATCCGGTTGGCCTGAGCTATCAGATCATCAATTTCCTTAGGTGAGTTGATCGAGTATACTACAAGTAATTTTTCTATTTTAATCTTCTTATCCAACTCAACTATTCCTTGCCTTTTGGCCTCAAGTCTTTTATATAATTCATCAGGAATTTCATTTAGGACTTGCATCAAAAACTTTTTATACATGTCCATGTGTAATATAACACTCTCCTCGACTTGTCCTTTCTCATCATTTGATAGGGTGTCATAGATTTTCCCTATGTTTTTCAATTTTCCTTCCTCTATGATCTCATCCAGTAATATATCAAAAGGGGCCAAGTCAGTGTTTGTCTTCTTCTTCTTTTTGGGGGTCAGCTTTTTCTTAGGTGTGGCTTTCTTGACCGGAGACCTCACAGCTTGTTGCTTCTATCTTGTCCTTCTAGGTGAAGGAGTGGTTACCGGTGAGGGGTCTCTTTTCCTAACAACTCTTTTGAAGGTTGCTGGCATATCTCCTTCTGAGGAGGTATCTACCGGTGATAGATGAGTTTCAGGCTGTTGGGCTGCCAACTCTTCTTCTGTTATGCCGGTTTTCTTTAATACATCTTCCTTTATGGCTTTTGCTTGTCTGGTTCCTTTCCTCACAAATGCCTCAACTTTCTTTACTCTCTTTTTAGATTGAATTTGACTTTCGATGGTCTCAACACTACCAAATAATTCTTCCTTTGGTTTATTGGGGGCTTCCAGAAGTTCTTTGGCATAAGTTTCCACTGTGTGGTCATCTGTTTCATACCCCATCTCTGTAACCCAGATTGTTCTTGGGATGACTGCTTCCATCCAGATCTCATCCTTTTTTATTACAAAGCATATATCATCCTTGTATTTGTTAACAATTTCCTGTGATAGTCTGATTCTTTTATTCATTCTGACTTTTAGTGCTTGAAAATACTCATTGATATTCTTTTCTCTGTTTTCACCCATGTTGAATAAGTCAGACAATTGTTTTCCTACTGGTATGTCGAATCCAAAATCCTTGTAGCCTATACCGGGAGCCTGTTTGGTTATATGTAGCATTAATCATACAAGTAAATTTCCAAATCTAAAGGTTCCTTTCTTATCCTTCTTGATTTTTGCCAAATTGTCAATTAACTCATCTTTTAACCATTCACAGATATCAATTTTTACATTATCCTTCACCATGTCATAAGCACTTTTTATGCATAAACTGGAAATAGAGTTAAGCCTATTAGCATGAGTTGCTTTGTAACCTAGAATCATGCTAATGAATCTCACATTTGTATCAGTCACATCATTAACCCTCAATGATCTTTTGTCGGATGTTGCACTAGTTAATTTCATTACTAGGTCATTTGAGACCTTCTTGGTTTTGTCAGGTCTGGTACCGGTGGAAGGTAACCCTGTTACTGCTTTCACAGCTACCTTTGTAATTTTATGCACTGAGTCAAGCCAAAAGAATGAGCCATGTACCCTACTTAGAACTATCCTAACCACTTCCTTGGGAAATTCAGGAATGCAGAGGATTTCAGTGAATCCTAGGGTTTCAACAATTTTATGTTCAGGTTTCACATTTCTGGCATTGTCACATATAATAGATTTATACATGTTTTTGATTTCTTCATCACCTAATTCCTCTATGTTGTAATGAATATACATTCTAGGGTCTTCTGCATAAACAACACCCTTTGGAATTTGGGAAA
Organism: Cryptomeria japonica; assembly: GCF_030272615.1. Classification (NCBI taxonomy): domain Eukaryota; kingdom Viridiplantae; phylum Streptophyta; class Pinopsida; order Cupressales; family Cupressaceae; genus Cryptomeria; species Cryptomeria japonica. Next base: position 186,359,106 of record NC_081405.1, read on the forward strand.
AAGCACCTGTGTTGTCATCTTTCTTAGCTACCTCGGGAACTAGCTGAAACACGGGCCTAGGTCATTTTATAACTTCGACTACTGTAGGGTTTGCTATGAATTCAAGTGCAGAGGAGGATGCCATGATGATAAATACCTTTTTCTGCCTTTGGATGGATTGATTGCTGAAGTGCTTTGCCTCTTTGCTCGGAATGCCTTAGCTTGGAAATCTTCGCGCTCTCTGAAAGTTTGAATTCACAATGAAATGAAATGGAGCCAAAAACCTTATTTGATAAAGTCTTTTTTGCTACCTACCACATTAATTGCTTGTCGGCAATGTATTAGCTTAACTTAATTTGTCGGTAATGAAGGATTTTCAACTTCTTTTCTCTAATCGAGGGAATAATAGCACGTGTCATTTGATTGCCAAACCCTCAAGATAATTTTCTTCAATTTGATGAAGAACATCCTGCTGGTGGAGCATTGCTCTGTCCTACCGGTGGAGCATCATATTGTCCTACCGGTGAAGCATTTGTTGGTTCTACCGGTGGAGGAGTAACCCCAATATTTAGATCACCTTTTCTAATCCATTGTTTTGAAAATTCTTGCTTAACCTCTTCAACCTTTTCCTTACCTTTCAAGCTAGTACTTCTGTTATCTACCGGTGTACCTTTACTTCTATAAAATTTAGCAATATGACCAATCTTGTTACATGCATAACAGGTTACATTATTTTTCTGAATAGCTTTCCCATAACCTATGCCGGTTTGTGTTCTGCATTTATTTGATAAATGACCAAATCTTCCACAAACATAACATCTTACATTCATTCTGCAATTTTCAGAGTTATGACCAATTTTGTTGCATTTGGTGCATTGACCGGTGGGAGGATTGATGTTCTGATAATTCCTAGATCTACATTCATTTGCCGTATGACCATATTTATTATAGTTAAAGCATTTTCCATTGAATTTGTAATTATTAGAGGGTCTTACCGATTTGCTTTGATCCTAGGTATTTGCAGTACTGGAGCTTTCTCCAACTTCAAATCCAACTCTAGAAGTGTCACCTTTGGGTTTTTGATTCTTTAGTAAGGTACCAAGTTCTTCTGAGCTTTTCTTGAATTTTTCTTTGTGTTGATTTGCAGTTTCCAATTCCCTTTCCAAGATTTCTTTTTGTCTCATTAGTTCATTTGAGTCATTTTGAGTATGCATCAGATCTGTCTTCAACATGTCATTTTCATAGCTAAGTCTTGTGTTCTCATTTGCTGCATCACTTAGTCTTCTGGTCAATTCTTCTTCATTCTTCTTTCTGCCCTCAATCTCTTTGCAAAATCTCATAGTCATATCCTGCATTTCATTTTTTGTTGTCATGATCTCTTGTTTCAATTTTCTTATCATATCATTTAGTGATTCCTTTTCATCATTCTCATTTTGCAATTTTTCACAAAGTTCTCTTCTCTTGTTTCTTGTAATAGTAAGATTTTCTTGAAGTGCTTGAATAATGTCCTGAGCTGCTTTTAAATCATCTTCTAATTTGATATTTTTCAACTTCTCTGCATCATAGTCAGTAAGAGCTCCTTCAAGTTGCTTCATCAGATTTTCCATCTTTACCGATGTCAAGATCTTCCTCAAGCTGTTAGGCTTCTGAAAATAGAGGACCAGGCTCTGATACCAATTGTTAGGGTTCCCACAGATATTGAGAGGGGGGGGGGGTGAATTAGTATCTGATCGGTAATAAAATTTTCTTAAAACTGAATATGCAGAACATAAAGTAATAGTATACCGATATGCAAGAATTAATGCAAATAACAGAATCAAAAACATCCACATGAAAAGAACACCATAACACAAGATGTTTAATGAGGAAACCTGGTGTGGGAAAAACCTCGGTGTGATTTTTGACCCACAATATTCACTTACTGGCCAATAAGAGAATATTACTTACAATAGGGACCTGCACATGCAGGAAGGCCAATTGCCTAGAGCTCACTGCTCAATAAGAAGTCACACTAATTTACAATGAGGATTTACACAAATCCAATATTCTGTACTGCTTTACAATAGCATCTTCAATGCCAGATTCAGTACCGGTTCTTGCTCTGTTCTTTACATATACCCTTGTCCTACAATTCGCACATTAGGTCTGCCTTATAATTTATTTATACTTCCTATCCATATCCTACAAATGCCTACAATGATCTCTTTTATATACAAGAGTCATTTTATAATTTTCCAAGTCAGCTTATAATAATAAACAAAATATTACATAACAAAAATCCTGTCGGCCTCAGTGCCGGTATACATATTTCCTTCTGTGCCGGTGTACATCTTCTATGCCGGTGTAGATTGATTTTGTTGATGTCGGTGCACTGTTGTTTGAGTAATGCTTTGCTGGTATAATGTCTTGCCGGTGTCATAGGATTGCAAGGTTGCCTGAGTAATGCTTTACCGGTGCCATAGGATTGCAAGGTTGCCTGAGTAATGCTTTGCTGGTGCCATAGGATTGCAAGGTTTCCTGAGTAATTCTTTTCCGGTGCCATAGGATTGCAAGGTTGCCATCAATGACAAAACCTTCAATCACACACAATGTCTCATTGGAGTGTCCATATGCCAACAAATTATCCCCCCTCTTTTAAATGTAATGTGGATAAAGTGTTTGAAGGGAAATCTGTAGTGAAACTTTCATCTCTCCTTGGAGGGAAGAAAAACTTTCCTCTTGATCTCTCCTTCATTAACTTTTCACCCCATTACACAAGGAAACCTTGCAATTCCACCTCTACAATAGTCAAATCATTTCTTACCCTCTTCATGTTTCAACAAGCTACAATTCATTCTCGTGACTCTTAATCAAAGCTAAACCCTCATCTCATGATCAAACCCTCTAAATTATTGCCAAACTAAGACTAAACTAACAAAATACTAACCTACCAAGCAAAAAAAGGGGGTCCCGATTTGCAATGGGGTGATGTGTGAAAAGATCACAACAGGTCCTTTAGCAATTTTGTAGGTTTGGGAGGGTGATATTGAGAAATATTTTATTTTGGAATATAAAGTTTACAATGGCATTCTATGTTCAAAACTTGTGGTGTTGAATTCATGACTTTTTTTGTCCCTTTTGGCCTAAGCCATTCTCATAGCACATCACTCTTCTTGGGAATTCACCTTGTTTCCCTTTCAAGTACACCCAAATTTGGCATGCTTTCAATGTGAGGATTTTGATTTTCTTGTGGAGAGATAGAAATTATATTTTATTTTCTCATAGCTCCATTTCCACTAATGTGTCACTTTTTACTAAAGCCTGTATTCACAGAAATGTGTTTGTTCGGATATAGGTTTTGGGTTCTTGCCTTCAACATATGGGCATTATGGATCCTTGTTGTCCATTTTATGGTCAACTTGAGTCCTTCAAGCATATTTTCTAGTTATGTCACCATGCTCAAAATTTGTGGAGTTGGATTCATGAATTTTTTCATCCCTTCCAACCCAAGCCATTCTCCTAGCACATGGCTCTTCTTGGGGATTGACCTCATTTCCCTTTCAAGTATACCCAAATGACATGCTTTCAAGTTGGAAATTTTGTTTTCCTTGTGGAAAGATAGAAATTTTGTTTAATTTTCTCACAACTCTATTTTATTAATCTACTTTTTACTAAAGCATGTATTTGTAACAATTTGTTGCTTTAGATATAGGTTTTGAACTCTCGCCTTCACCATATGGATGTTATGGACCCTCATTATTCATTTTATGGTCAACTAGAGTCTTTCAAGCATATTTTGTAGCTTTGTTGTCATTCTTAAAACTTGTGGAGTTGTATGCAACATTTTTTGTCCCTTCCGATTCGAGTCATTATCCTAGCACATGGCTCTTCTTAGGGATTGGTCTTGTTTCCCTTTCAAGTATACCCAAATTTTGCTACTTTCAAGGTGGATATTTTTTTTCTTGTGGAAAGATCTAGAAATTCTTTTTTTATTTTCTTACAACTCTATTTCCATTGATGTGTCACTTTTTACTAAAGTGCCTATTTGCAACAATGCATTTCTTCAAATATAGGTGCAGGATAATAAGGTGGTGATAGAGGTTTCCCACCTCCAAGAGCTTCTTCAACACTAGGGAAATGCCTTGTGCACCATGACATGGTTCCCTCAAGATAGCTTTGCTTCTCGTGGTTGTTCCCCACCTCATGGTCATTGGTGTGGTCGTAGTTCTTCAGCTCAATGTTCTCAGACCCCTCAGTCCCAAGCTCTTCACTGCCACTCTATTGGTGAGTGGTTTTTCTTAATGATGTTCTACCTCCTCCCCACACAAAGGCTTTGCCTCTAGGTGGGGCTTCAAGGGTGGGGCTCAATACTAGTGGTGGTAGTGGATGGCCAACTTTTGGTGGTGGTGGTGGCTAGCCTGATTCTTCTAAGGGATTTAATAGGTTGGCTCTAGATAATTTGCCTATTCACGATGACAAAGATAAAGAGGAAGGAGAAGTTTTTATTGACAAGTAGTAGTATGTACTTGATGTCACTCCAAAACCCACTAATGTAGGGTAAATTAGATGATTAGGATCCCCCTCCACTACCCTCTAGAATTTCTCTCACCACTTAAGCGACTCGTTTTTTAATGGTTCTCTACTTTTTGAGCTCTTCCCATGTGATTGTTATTTTGTTTATCTATCTCTCTGCTTCTAGGGCTTTACCCATGTGACTCTATTTTAGCTTTTTAGGCTCAACCCATTTGACTCTAAGGGGTGACCTTGTGTCCCTCTACCTTTTTTTTGTGAACATAGGTTATATTTTAAATTAATAGAAGTTGACACATATATTCATCAAAAATAAAAGTATACAAATAATTTATTGGCACTTTCATTTTAACATCTATTCAATAAGGAGATAGTTAAGGAAATAGGGAGTTCATTTCAAAAATAGGTTCCCAATTAATGGACCCCCCTTGGTCTGCTAGTGAAGTTGAATAATTCTTAATAAGCCCAATAGGGATCAAGTCTTATGAGTGCAATGCTCTTACAACATAAGAGATGAGGTCAAGATTGCACCTCAAGAAAATTTGGCAAAATGGATACCCCCTAGTCATTGGCTCTTATTAACACAATATTGGATTTGAATGCTTTGGTTGCCTAATACATCAAAATAGAGATGGAGAAATTAAAGTTTAGAATTAGATTAGTGATTAAAGGCCTCTAACAAATGAATTCTAAGATTTCTAGATGTCAGGACAAGGTAACACCTATGATGTGGTCCTTGTACACTTCTCACTATCATGAGTATTTGTTGTAGAATACAACATTTAGTGCGTGTAGAAAATGTTTTCTATTATGCAATTTCATGTCTAAGAAAGTGTGGCATTAAAAATTAATATTAAATCCTTTTATGTACAAAGGGAAGATCATTTGACACCCTTGATGATTTAGGTCTCTAACCTAATTCACAAAATTGAAATATTGAAAAACTAACCATGATGGTGTAAAGTTTTGATGCCAATAGCTAACAAGATGAGGGGGGGGGGGGGGGGTGAATCATACAAACTTAATCTTCCATGAAATCAATAGATTCAACCTCGGTAACTTATACTTCAACAATATAATAAAAAACTGCTAAACATGCAAACTCATAAACACATAATCATCATAACACATATAACACCAGATTTAATGTGGAAACCCAAATAGGGAAAAACCACTGTGGGATTTCAGACCCACTAAGAAATATAATCTTCTAGAGTATGCTCGGTTAAAAGCAAATCCTATTAAAGATTACAAACACATTGCTAGATGTGACCCGGTTAAGGGATTTCCCTCAGATCTGTTAGGATCTTCACTTTGTTAGAAGTGACCTTGTCAAAGGATTTCAAACACTCATTTAGAATGTTACCTTGCTAGAGGGTTTACAAATAAGACTGTTAAGTCTACTCGGTTAAGAGATTTTCTGTCACTTAAAAAATAAACAACAGTAATAAATATGTCTGCAACTTCACATCTGAAATGCTAAATAAGATTCTTATTTGCTCAAAAAAATCTTGTCATAGGACTTATCTTGTCCCTCTACTAGGCTCCTTACTCTGTTATTCAAACAGGTCTTCAAGCTTCTGTGCTCGGTAATCACTATGTAGCATCCCTGTGCTTACACTTGCCCGCATTTGCTAATCGCTGAATCTCCTTGATCACATTTCCCATGATCAATCTTAGCCATCTGATATTCAATCTTGACTAGGTGTAATGCCCCGCCAGGAAACCCCGAAGGGATAAGCTAAAAAAAACAAGAATAGAGTGCAATTTTTTTTTTTTTTAAATTACAACACATAAGATGCAACAAGATACCAAAGATTCAGATTACATAGCGGAAGACTTCAACTAACTCCTAAAGAGTTTCCCAACGAGATTACTTAAATATCACAATTCACTTAACTCACATGATTAATCCAATAAGCTAATTATCTTAACAACGAAATAATTCATACTCAGGATAATTCCTTCACAAGACGGAAATATAAATCATAACAAAGATTCATCCATTAAGTTCCATTCATCAACCTCATTCAAGCTTTCAATTTAAAATTACAAACTATACATCTACCAATCTAATACATTAGGATTTCATCAAAGCATAAGAGATCTTACCAAGCATATTTAAATTCCTTAACAACAACTAAGAATAATTCATTACTCTAAGATACATTATTCCATATTCCAACTTATTGCATTAAAAGGACGATTTCACACATGCATTACGATAAATCGCATCTCAATCAATTATGCATTCGATCCACATGGCAGTCAAGATAGAACTGAATATAAGCATTAATAGTTAATTCCAATTATCCACATAACCATTTTAACATAAGCAAATCATGCAAGATAAAGCTGAATAAAGGAAACATGAGAGAATACACCACATAACACCATAATGATCTCGGAGTTCACCCCTAAAGGGCTACATCTCCGGGTTTGCGCAACTGCAAGACCCCCTCTGATAAATAATAAGGTTAAGAGTACAAGAGGTTACACCATACTATCTAGCCATCAAGGCGATACATAAGCAATATACAAGCGACCACACCGGTCAATAAATACATAAACGATCCTTACAAGGAACAGGATCCAGCTGAACATAATCAAAGCTAATAACATAAGAGTCCATGAGAGCATCCATAAAACTGAACCATCACCACCCAGGGGTCTAACATGAAACCGATACTCACAAGGGCAGCGACGAAGGACGACTCACAAAGGTACTCAAAACAGGACAAAACGACAACACACTAGCGAACGTAGGGACAAGTGTCATCACACAACCTGGTATGGATACCATGGCAAGTCTTCATAGATCCCGGCCCATACACTGGTAACCCTGGCAACCTAATCCGAACTTCCGGCCCATCCAAGCCTCATGTGGACCCACACATCCTCTCGTGAAGACAAGGAAGATGGTTTGCCATTTCAGGCCTTCTCACAGCATGCCGAATCTATGATAGCATTCGTCCCATGTGTGAGGCACATTATCTTATTTATAAATTATATTCTAATCTATTTAGGTTATCACTTATTAGACTCACTTTCGACGGGTTATCCAGCAGCCACTTTGGGCGCGGCCCCCAATCGAAAGCCACTTTCCCATACGACACTAGACCAACTCAGACGAACTCAAACCAAGGAATACACATGGTCAGACGAACGAAGTTCAAGAAGAAGAGAAATCATCTGGTCAAACACGACTCAAGGGTAATCACTTACTGACGGTACTCTAACTAGAGACCTGACAACTAAGGTTAGCCATGAATCATCATTCGACTCACACAAAGAGGATATAACCAACTAAGTCAACATCACAATCCAAAGTCAACTCAAAATTCGAGGACTGAAACAGGTACACCAAGTCAATCCATACGACAGGGCCCTTTTACACCAAGCAAAACATGCCATTACCTAATTAAAGCGAATACAGTAATTAAACTCGCAAGACAATAATCAGAAAAGACAAAATTCCTCAAATTGATTTAATCATTAAAATCGATCAAGTTTCTACAAGTTCCAAATCATATTACCGTTATCTACCTCAACTGGGGATAAGTTGTTCTTGGTTTCCTAACTCCTAAGGTTCAAGCATTGAACAGGCAATTTAAGCCGTAATGAGTTCTTAAACCAAATTCATAATAATCCAATTCAGACAACCATTAAACAATTAAAATAAGATATTTAATCTCCAACAAGCATCATAGACATACTGGTCTAAAATCGATCTCTACAGATTTATAATTTCAATTCCAGTTACATAACACGGATTACAGAAATAAAAATGTAGAAAGAGAATCTAAATGGAGATAATCACTTCCAAGACATATCGTTTAAATTCAAATACCCACGATAAATATATCACTTACTTTTCAATTACTCAACTGATATGTTCTATATAGCATTTAACATCATCCCTAGTAATTCCATCGTATTAAAACGATTTTCCCAACAACAGATTGTTCTCTATTATGTTTTCAAGCAATAATACCTTAATCGAACTTACAATTCCAATTATCCTAACATTAAATTGACTATCATTAAAATGATACAAAATATCATAAGTTTCCTTTTTTTTTGAATGATAGAAGAAAATACACTTTAAAGAAAATCATTTTATAACTAATTTAAAACACAAAAAAAAACGCATTAAAAAAAATAACGTTTACCACCAACTACGTTTTTTTTTTAAAACTACATTTTAAAACGAAAAAGAATGCCTTTTAACCCTAACGGCGAGGGCGGGCTATGCCCTAACCCTAGCTGCAGGGCATTGCCCAGGCGGCGGCGCCGCTGCGGTGCCCGCAGGCCCGCGGCGCCCTGCGGCCACCACAGTGAGCCGCGGCCGAAGGCCTTAACACCTGCGAATGGTGGGGGGAGGAACCAGGTGGACGAGCTGGGAATGAAGGGGGGTGCGAGCGGTGGAGAGGGGAGGGAGCGGGTGGAGCTCCGCTCCCCGCCTCCCATCCCCAAAACACAGTCCGAGCACAAAAACAATGACGCCCAGGTTCGAACGCCAGCATTCAAAACTTGCTTCGAACACACAGTTCGAAATTTTAATATTAATTTGCTAATAAAAAACACACAGTTCGACTAAAATGAACGCCCAGCTCGGCATAATAAATAAATATTTTCCATAGCAAACACAGTTCGAACTATAAAGCAAAACGTCCATCACAAAATTGAAATAAATTTTGATTCAATTTAGATTCGAATTAAACAAAATAAGATTGATATCATGTTTCCATGTAGGGTTTTCTCATTCTCTACAAACGCCCAAGGGTTTCAAACGCCCAAAATCAAGGAGGGATAACCAGCATCTCAAAACCAAAAACTCAAAACCAAAATTTCCAGCCAAATTCATATGAACAATCAAATTGATTTTCAATAACCAATTTAGAATCCTACCTCAATTCGCAATCCTGGTATGGCTGAGGGAGAGCCCACCTGTGAGATTCCCCAAAATCTTCTCCAAAAAATTGTTCCTCCTTCCAATTTTCCAAATTTGGGTAATATGGAGGAGTTGACCCAAAAATTCCATTTTTTTGGAATAAAAACTTTTATTTACCAATAATCCTCTAAATTTAATCCTTTTCAACAATATCAACAATATAGCTTGCTATTTCAATTAAAAATTCGATTTCTCATATCAGATCAATTTAACCTTTCAAATTAGCAATCTAACGAAATACAATTAACTCTATGGCGATAACATACAAAATTTCCTTTTTTCAACAGCATAAATAAAATGCATTTAATAATCGAAATCAGTCATTTAATTCAAATTTACTTCCAATTTACAACGAGCAATTCATTAACAACGAAAAACGCATAACGAATTCTCAATCAATTTAATCCATTAATCTTCACTGCTCAAACGCATAAATACTCAAAATAATGCTAAGGACTAATTAATCAATTTACCAAACACACCAGGCACGCAAACCGAGGAATTCAACCAAACAGACGACTCGCAAACCCAAACAAGAAGGGATTACCGACGACGACTGGCGATGCTCACTAGAGCACGACGAAGGTCAACTAGGGTCTTACGACCACCTAATCCGACTCTAGGGATTAAAAAGGTAAGCTCAAACCTGTAAAACCAGGTGATGACGAACCTCGCACTCATGCGACTTCGTACCTGAAATCTCCTGCAACCAACGATCATACATGCATACATTTATAATAACTTAATGAATGCGTTAGCTCGATGAATACCATGAAATAAGAACACTAAACAACTAGCATAAAACTAGTGAGAAAACCACATCAATAGCTATGCGTAAAATCAACATCTGATTATAATCATAATATCACGATAAACTAATCAAGATTAAACCAAGGTTAGAGATCGATTACGGTAGGGGTACTACACTAGGTTCAATGCATCTTTTGATTTGAAAATGTTTTACCTTGCCTTGGGACTTGCATTCCTTTCTTGGAACTTGCACAAGGTTATTGCAGTTCAATCTGCGCTATAGATCTTTCTGCCGATCTCCCATTGCCATAGATCCTTAAAAAACTTCATGCACCACATACCAATCATTTAATCAACTCCAGCTCATCATTGTCCTTCATTAAATAATGTTTTTATCCATCCAATGGAATCTGTCATAACTCAGTTGTAACTCGATAAATACTAAACTTTACTCGATAGACATTCCGCCTTCATTAACCGATATCGATAACCTTAGGGTTTACCGACTAGGTTCCTTAGGGTTTACCAACTAGTTTCTTTGCTTGGTGACATAATATAGTATTAACCTTACAATCAACAACATATGTAGGATATCAAAACAATCTAAACATCATGATCTCATCATTGTCTAACTTGGTAATAGTTGCCCATTGAATAACTTATTTCTCCCCTTTCTTATCACATTCTTTCTGTGTCACTTATCAACCACTTAATACTCATCAAAACATACTTCTTAAGATATGGCAACATCATACTGAATCAGAAAATCAATTTCTTGACATCAATGACAAAATAATGTTATAAAGATAGTTATCATCATTTTTCAGTTATATCAAATAATCTCCAACAACCTTCTCAATATCCTTAATGAATATCAACAATATTTCTTTCTCTTGAAATGCCAACAGATGGGTGTTGATTGTTGATTGTTACATATAATGTACTTGGAGATTAAACTATGATGTGTTTGGTTGACTTTATAAATATTAAATGCTAGAAACTTATAATAAAAGTGACCTAGAATGATATCCTTTAAATACATAACACTACATACAATTTAAAACTTTTAGCATGTGCATGCCAATGGGTATTATCTATGTCTAAGATTATTAGTGTTAAAAGAAACAAAAATTAAAATGTTAAACTAGAGGAATTTGATACACTTGTGATCTTATCAAGGGATAGGATCATATATGTAATATTGGCTAGTTGATGGTTTTCTAAAATGGATAATTTACCATAATAGAGTGTTGGATTTAGGTTTAGGGTCAAGGAGTGTATCAAAAGAGAGAAAATGAGTACCAAAAGAGAGAAAATGAGTCCATGAATTATACACTAATAAAATGCATGCGAGGTGGCATAAAACACAAAGGCACGTAAGTTTGAAGTATCCCCCTTACTCTATATTTTGCCTCGTCATTAGTGTGTATGGAAATATAAATGTGAAAGGATGCCAAAGCAGAATTAAAACTCATAAAAAGGATATGGAAATTACAAAATCTATTAAATATATCCATTAGAACAAGTGTGTTCTCCTTTCTCATTAATATATAGAAGGCATCCATCAAGTTTGTCATACTATTAAAGGAAAAAGAATAAACCTTTGAAAGAAAAGTAAAAATAAAAATCACATGTTAATCTTAAGAGAGAGGAAATGTAGACAAGTTTGTATCTACACATATTTCAATAAAGAAACAACTTTAAAGAGTTAGACATACCCTAGGAAAACTCTTATATGGGAAAAACCCAACAACAAAGGAGCACACTTAATATTTTAATCTCACTATAAGTTTATACTATAGTTTAAAGTTCAATAATGAATGGAGATCTCCAACAAAGTGTATAGAGAAATTTTGGTAGAGTACATACCTACAATGAAAAACATGCTACCATCTCTATCTCAAGCATTTAATATATGACCAAGGCAATCTAGGAAACTAGTAATCATTTACAATACCATAAGTCAAAATAAAGGACCCAATTCATGCACCTAAATTGGACTCTCAAATTCCAATGCACATCATGTTGGAATCCAAGAACACTGAGAGGGATGGGGGGGGGGGTGAATCAGTGTTCTACCAGAATGATCAATTTTAACCTTATTAAAACATGCTTTCACCAATCGGTAAACCGGTACATATAAGATCGAAAGAAGTCAAACAACCAATAGAATACAATAACACATAGAGTTATACGTGGAAAACCTCAAAGAGGAAAAACCATAGTGGGATTTGTGGCCCACAATATCAATCCGCTGGCCATATGAAAAGATATTATAAAATATAGGGGCTTGCACTTGTAGGAAGGTTTATAGCCTAGAGCACACCGTTCATCACAAAAAGAGTCTCACTGACTACATACAAATATAGACTATAATCCAGAGAAATGAGTGAACTGCAATGATAACATCTCCCATGTCTGAATAAAGTTCTGGTTAAGCTTTATTTGTTCCAGTCTAAAACCCTAAACCCTTACCGGAAGAACCTCTTACATAAATGTCCTCACATACATGATCTCTCTCACATATCTTGCATATCATCACATCTCTCATACTCTGCCTTATTATAAAATGATCTAATCAACTAACTTATATACCCTTACAATTCTTTATGCCTTATGTCTACTTACATAGATAATTACAAAATGAATATACATGTCGGGTCAATTACATAAATACATAAATATCAAAATCAATTGCCGATTGCTGGATCTCCCAAATTATGTTGGCCTTCAATACCTATATCTTGATGAAGTCATATCAGCCTGCAATGTTGGTACCCAAAGAATTCCTCCTACTAGTGAAGATACCTGCCGGTGCTGGTGCCAGTGAAGTGTTTGTCGGTAAGCAACCAAACCAAAATATGAAAGTCAGAACATGTTTCCATCAATGACAACATATTGAAACTAATCAATTGACTATCAATTGCCAACAATATCCCCCTTTGGCATTGATGGCAACACTCATGTGAAAAATGATAATGGTTTCCATCTGTCGGTTTCATCCCGAGACTGCTCCCCTTGAGTTGAATATCCAACTGTGATCATGATTTGTACAAGATACTCCATGCCTCCATATATCCTGATGCCAAAAATACATTTTTCACCTATAACTCCCCCTTTGACATCAATGTAAAAAAAAATATACCAAAAATCAGGACGAAGAATGAAAGACTGTACAAAGAATGTCCCAAAATACCTTATCGGAGCTGAATATAGTTGAAAATTTCTGGATAGGCTTTCTCCAAAATCTCTAGATAGGTATCCCAACCTGATTTGAGTGTGCCAAAAATAGATACAAGTTCATTAAGCATATGGGCATATGACTCTTTATCCTTAAGTTCTATTGGTGTGAACTTACCAACCATATCAATACACTCCTTCTTATGTACACTTAATGAGTCCATCCGAGGACTCACCAATCCTCTAAGACCTCTGGCTCTTCTTATGATTTTATCTTTATCCCTCTCAATAGCTGAAACTTGAGCTTGCTTCCAAAACCAAAATATGACCATCAATAGATGTAGCCAAAGAATTTGAACCATAAAAAGAATTCACTATACCTAAAATCTTCTCCTAAGTATCCCTTTATCTCTCTCTGTTGTAAGTAAACCTGTGTTACAACATACTCTCTAAATATTAGTACATTGCCTCAAAGCATTATCAATCAACTTTAGCTTATCATTAATCTCCTTCTTCTCCAACTCAATCATCTAATTAAATGTTGCTCTCTTGGCCTGTGTAAACCTCTCCAACGCCTGCTGGTTTGATATCTATTGTAAAGATTGAAAGTCCTTAGAAATGTGCTCTGTGATGATTTTAAGCTTGTCGGATGGGCTTGATTCTTTGTCAAATTTGCACTCTGGGACAAGCTTATGCAAAATAGGAATAGACTGATCAATAACTCCTTTGTCCATAGATCCTTCCTTCATCATCTTCTATGCAACCATCATCATGACCTTAGTAGAACTCATCTCAGTTAAGATTTTATGTTCTACCTGTGAGGTGTCGATTGATAACAATGATGGGCTCACTACCAATTCCCTGCCAAATTCCTCTTTCTCCTCTGATGGTTTATTAACTTTTATAGCTTCGTCTCTTGCACCGGTGGCTTCGCCACTTGGTGTAGTATTAGTTATTGTCGATTCCTCCTTATGAACTATGACCTCAACTTGTACATTCTAATCCGGAGGACTAATGTCCTCAACATTAGTAACCTGTATACTTGCAACCTTTACACTCTCTGAATTTGTCGGTATCTCAACATTTTCCAGTATCACCTCTGTGTCTTGTATATTAGATTCTATTGAGGGCTCTAAATACAATATCTTAATATACTTCAAAATTGTAGATGTGGTACCCACTATACCTTTGCCTTTCCCTTCAACCAGGATGTCTGTAGTATCTATTTTAGCCTTTGGTGAAGTATAAAAACTAGGGTTTGCAGCAAAGAATTGAACCCATGCCTTGTGGGTCTCCTTGACTATCTCATTAACCCTTCCTAACATAATAATAACTATCCTATGCTTGCTATGAAATATTTTCCTATCTGCAACCTGAAGAGTCCTATCCAACTCCTCTAGAGTAATGGATGCACAAGTATTTAACAACTCTTGAATCTTTATATGCTTGCCCTCCTCCATAGCTGATAATCTTGTAGCATCTAAATTGTCATATAATTGTGCTGGTATTTAATTCTCAATTTCTAACAAGGCTTTCTTATATATATATCCAAATATAATAAAACTACTTCCTTAACTTCTCTCTATTCATCATCATCTAAATGCTCATAATAAAATTGTACATTTTTCAACATACCATCCTTAGTAATTTCATCAACCAATTTTGCACAAGTCTTGGGTAGAATAATAGTTACATTACCAGATACAAGTGCAAGATCGGTGTCATCCATCTTCTTTCTTCTTCTAGTACCAGATGGGGTAGAAGGTGTTTCCTTTGGAGCTCGTTTATGTGTCGGTACCCTGATTGTAACCTTCCTAACCGGTTGCTTCCTTTATTCCTCTGTAGATTCTTTACCTTTGTTCCTTAATACCTTCTTGAATGCTAAGGGTGTGTTATCATCAGATCCAGAGTCTGAAGGAATAGGCTCAATAAATATTTCAAGCTCTTTCCTCTTCCTTTTTCTAGAACAACATCAATTAATGCATTGATATCCTGAGATACTTTTTCAACAAATTTACTTGCCTTGCCTTGCTGCTTCTCCCTCTTCTTCTGAACAAACTCAATTTTAACCTCTTTCTTCTTCTATTTTGTAGTACCAAAGGATTTCTCAGCTTCATCGATAGGTGCATCAATTAAAAACTTTGCACAAGCATCTAGAATCTGTGCATCAACTTCATAACCCATCTCTTCAATCTATATCTTCTGGGGCTTGATAGATTCCATCAAAGTTTCATCCTTTTTAACCATGAAGCATATCTTGGTTGAGTATTTCTCAACAATTTGCTTTGGAACCCTTTCTCTAGAATCCACAACCTTCTGAAATGCCTTGAAGTAACCCTACACCTTGTCATCTGGCTAACTACCCAATGTAGCAATAGATTGTTTCAGTTGCCTTCCTACCGAGATATCAAATGCCCATTCTCTCTTCCCAAAATTGGGAGTTTAATTAATGAAAAATAGCATCAAACAAACAATAAGATTTCCATACCAGAATGTTCCCTTCTTCTCTCCAACAATTCATCTAACATCCATCCACAAAGATCTAACTTCTCATTTTCTCTCATCATCTTATGTACTGCATAAATGTAGGAGCTAGAAACAAAGTTTAGACAGTTTGATTGAGTTACCTTGTATCCAATAATCATGCTTCTAAATCTGATATCTCTATCGATGATAGTGCTAACCCTCATTGATCGCTTGTCCGATGTTGTGCCCATGAGTCGGTTGACCTAATCATTAGAAACCTTCTTCTCTGGACGTTGTCCAGTCTGTTATAAATTGGTGATGGCCCTGATGGCCTCCTTTTAGATCTTATACGGTTTGTCCAACTAGATGAATTCTCCATGCACTCTGCTCAAAACATATCTAACAATATCATCCTCAAATTCAGGAATATCCAGAATGCCGGTAAACCCTAGATCCTCAATATGCTTGTACTTGGGCTTGATCTTTCTAGAATCTCCCACTAACTCACTCATATACATGCTCTTAATATCACTGGTTCCTAAATCCTCAATGTGACATTGAATGTAAGCTCTAACATCTTCAACATATACAACTCCTTTGGGGACATGGGAAAAAGTGGTAACTGAATCATCCAAGGTGGCTATATGTGGACATCATTTAAAAACCGGCCTAGGACGGTGCTTGACCTCAACAATAGTAGGATTTGCGATGACAGTAGGTGAAGAGGATGATTCCACTTCCATGATGAAATATAAATACCTGTGAAATAGTTGCAGGTGAAAACCCTATATAATTCTTTCGATCATAGGTGAAATCGCTCAAGAAGATATCGATCGCATTGAATTGCCTTAGACTCGCTCTGAATCGCTCTAAATGCAAAGTGATCAGAAATGAAGTGGATTCAACCTTTTACGCTTCAAGAAATCCTAATCTGTTATTGATATGAATGACTTCTTGTGAAAGATAACAAATTTCGGTCGAACATCTCCATGTCGGATA
Source organism: Cryptomeria japonica (assembly GCF_030272615.1). Lineage (NCBI taxonomy): Eukaryota > Viridiplantae > Streptophyta > Pinopsida > Cupressales > Cupressaceae > Cryptomeria > Cryptomeria japonica. The sequence goes on from NC_081405.1 coordinate 186,375,943, forward strand.
AGCATTTCTAATGTCTAGAACATCTTCCGCAACCTCTTCTCGGGGCATATGCACTATCTTCATGAATTTTTCCTACCCCTAAGGCATCTGCCTCAGTTACCAGATGAGCTTCCTGCTGGTGCAGGAGCAACCTCCTCTGTTGGTTGAGTAACCAGAGCATTTCCATCTGCTGATTGATCTTCTGACTTCCTGACCCATTTCTTGATATGATCTTTTCTACATTTAATTGACCTTCTCTTTTCCTTTATCATTTAATCCATAATTATTAACTGGTGGATTTCTACTTCTACAAAACTTAGCCATGTGTCCAACCTCATTGCATGCATAACATGTAACATTGTTCTTTTGAATTTCTTTGCTAAAAGCGGTATAATTGCTTAACCTACATTGATTAGCCATTTGTCCAAATTTTCCACATGCATAACATTTAACATTCATTTTGCAATCTTCTATCTTATGACCATACTTATTGCATTTAGAACATTGACCGGGAGCAGAATTATAGTTCTGATTTTCTCTATTTCTACATTGTCTAGCCATGTGATCAAATTTATTACAAACAAAACATCTACCATTAAATTTGTAAGCATTAAGCTGCCTTATCAGTTTCTGGTCTTGATCTTCATTTGCAGTACCGAAGCTCTGACCTTGTTCAAATCCAAGTCCACTGGAATCTCCACTCTGTCTTTGACTTTTCAATAATTTATTAAGATGTGTTGAACTAAACTTGAATTTGTCCTTGTACTCACTTGCAACAGTCAGATCATCTCTCAGAATTATCATTTGTCTCTCAAGTTCTTGTTCATTACTTTGGGATTGCACTAAATTAGTTCTCAACATATCATTTTCATGAACCAATCTATCACATTCTTTAGATTTATCTTTCAAAGATATAGCAAGATTTTCTTCCTTCTTCCAGTCTTCAATCTCCTTTGACATCCTCATAGTTAGGGCTTGCATTTCATTCCTCATGACCATGCTCTCTTGACTCAACTTTTGACATCTTTCATTAAGGGTATCTTTCTCTTCATTATCCTAATTTTGTAGAAGTTCTTTCTTCCTAGCTTGAACAAATGACAACCTCTCCTATAGGATAAGAATGAATTTCTGAGTAGACTTCAATTCATCTTGTAGCTTTAAGTTCTTCATCCTTTCAACCATAATCTTCAAGTGCTACCTCAAGTTTCTTCTCCAAACTCATATCCATGGATTCCAGATTCAGGATCTTCCTCAAGTTGTTAAACTTCCTTCGAGGCACAAGGCTCTGATACCAAGTGTTGGAATCCAAGAACACTAAGAGGGGGGGGTGAATCAGTGTTCTACCAGAATGATCAATTTTAACCTTATTAAAACATGCATACACCAATTGGTAAATCGGTACATATAAGATTGAAAGAAGTAAAACTACCAATAAGCCAATCACACAAATGAATACCATAACACAAAGAATTATATGTGGAAACCTCAAAGAGGGAAAACAACGGTGGGATTTGTGACCCATAATATCAATCCACTAGCCATATGAAAAGATATTATAAAATATAGGGGCCTGCACTTGCAGGAAGGCTTACAACCTAGAGCACATTGTTCATCACAAAAAGAGTCTCACTGACTACATACAAATCTAGACTACAATCAGGAGAAATGAGTGAATTGCAATGATAACATCTCTTATGCTTGAATATAGTTCCACTTAAGCTCTGTCTGTTCCGGTCTAAAACCCTAAACTCTTACCGGAATAACCTCTTACATAAATGTCCTCACATACATGATCTCTCTCACATATCTTGCATATCATCACATCTCTCATACTCTGTCTTATTAGAAAATGATCTAATCAACTAACTTATATACCCTTACAATCCTTTATGCCTTATGTCGGCTTAAATAGATAATTACAAAATAAATATACATGTCGGCTCAATTACATAAATACATAAATATCAAAATCAATTGCTGATTGTCAGATCTCCCAAATTATGTCAGCCTTCAATACTTGTATCTTGATGAAGTCATGTGTGCCTGCAATGCTAGTACCCAAAGAATTTCTCCTACCGGTGAAGATACATGCCAGTGCCGGTACCAGTGAAGTGTCTGCCGATAAAAAACCAAACCAAAATATGAAAGCCGGAACATGTTGCCATCAATGACAACATATTGAAACCAATCAATTGAGTTTCAATTGCCAACACATCCCATATGGTGAGTGTAGCTCCCAAGTTAAGGAGCTCATCCACTAAACTTTGGCACTCCCATATGGCACATTCATACCTTAAACATGATCCTCTTAACACATTCTATAATTACTAGTTAAATATGTTGTTTCAACTCCACTCTATGACCCTCCTCTTACATGCTCTTACATGCATCATGATATAATTTCTAAGTATCATAATGTCTCATTGAAAAACTCTTGAGACTCTACCTAGGTGTGACACATCATTCTATGCGGGTTGAAATATTGTGATAAATATATTTTATTTCTAGTATTTGTGATAATAATCCATTTCAAATTATCTTTGTACCCACAAGTTAAGAAGGGAAGAAAAAATAAAATGATTGTTATGGTTGAAAACTAAGTATAATAAAAAAATGATATATGTGTAAGATTATGATTAAAAATTTGTGTGCAACATATTGATATGTATCATGTGATATTATGTCTAAGAAATTAAGTATGATATGTGAAATTGGGTATAAAATGATTATGTGTGTCTAATTAATGTAAGAAAGATGCTCCCAAGTTTTCTCCTAATGGAAATAAATGTTAGTATATATAACTTATAAAAAGAAATAATATATTTCCCCCCAACTAGCAAGATCAACTGAGAGCATGGTGCTTGAACATGTGATATTTTAATATGTACCAAAAAAAAAGAAAGTGATAGGCATGAAAAAGGGGTTGCTAGGAATATCAACAAACTCTAGTGGTAATGTTTTAACCTCTTAGAGAAGTGTCATAGAAATTGGCACCTTCCCATGGAAGTATGATCCTCTATGGTGATATGATGCCCATGTGGTGATGGTGATGATACATGATAAGAAATTATCTTTATATATGAACAAAAGTGATAATAAAGGTGGTTATGTAAGAGAATCTTACGGTTCAAGCAATTTTGCATCAACTAAAAATAGTTTCTTTTATTCCTACTTTGTTTTGGTTTTGTATGCATGCATTTCAAAATTTAGTGTTAATTCTATTTGTCAAGGTTTGGGGGTCTTAAGCAATCTATTGCATTAATGAGAAGATAAATTATTACTAACAATTACATCTTGGTGTGCAATGGGTACGCTGAAGAGGTGTGGAAAGTCAGTAAGGGAAGATTTTAGTCTATTTTGGTATGCAAATAATGTTGTTTGTGTGACAAAGGTCTTGATAGAGATGTGATAGCTTCAAATCAACTATGCATCCACTTACAAGGATCTAAACATGATTGAAATAGAAACTCTGAACAAACAAAATAACTAGGCTCCATTACTAATTGGCTCATGTTACATTGCAATAGGGAGAGAGGGAGAGAGAGGGGTAAGGAAATAGAAATAGAAATAGAGATGGATATGGAGAAGAGGGATTATTAGGAACCATAAGGAAACTAAGAGGGGGGGGGGGTGAATCAGTTAGCTATTAATTTCAACCCAATTACAACTTAATCAAACTTGATACTTAATACCGATAAACCAAACTTGATGCTGGTTAATAGATTAGCAGTTAATATCAATACCGGTGAAACTTAATGCATGAAACAACATCCACAACACATAACACAAAGATTTTGACGTGGAAACCCTGTAAGGGGAAAAACCACGGTGGGAAACCTTACCCACAATCAGATGATACTACTGCAGATAGTATGTGTATACAAATGGGGTCTGCAGATGTAGAAAGGCCAACTGCCTAGAGCACACTGCTCAAATGGGAGTCACAATGACTACAGTAGGATGGTCAAATCCTAGAATAATGTACTGCTCAAAATAGCATCTCCAATGCTGGATTCAGTACTGGTTAAGCTCTAATAAACACCTGCAAACCTTTCTTGAACCTTCTCTATGGTCTGCTCATATGATCTTCAATATTCGCTCATACCATGTTACAATACCATACCATAACCTTACATACCATCTCATAAATGAGATCTTACATATATACAAAACCTAAGACCAAATGTGTAGGTCAGCTCAATATATTAACAACAATATCCAATCAATAAATCATCTCCATAACATGTTGTGCTGATCTGGAATAGATAACGCATATCGGTCCATAACCTAGACCAATCTGCTGGTAACAACAAATATGTCAACCCGATTAGACCAATAACCAAAACACCAAAACCAAGTATCCAAACCATGTCTTTGACATAATCAAGTGATCTCCAGATGATAACAAGTCATCATCAGTGCCAGTGAACCATATAAACCAGTGGTGAGCAATATACCGGTGACTGTGCATAAGTCATTGAACTTGCCGGTGAACGCAATGTGTCAGTTCAACAGTAAACCAATATGACCATAGTGCAAAATCAACAATGTAGATCTCCAGAAGGATAAGTGTTGACATCAAAGACAAAACTAATGCAACACATCCATAATACCAACATGGATATGGGGAGGAGAGGGAAAGATAAAGTAAGAGAGAAGAGAGGGATATAGGTAGAGATAGAAAGATAAAAATAGAGATGGGAAATGATATATATATATATATATATATATATATATATATATATATATATATATATATATATATATATAGAATATATATATATATATATATATATATATATATATATATAGAATATATATATATATATATATATATATATAGAGAGAGAGAGAGAGAGAGAGAGAGAGAGAGAGAGAGAGAGAGAGAGAGAGATTGCAAGAGGAAGAGGGATAAAAATAGATAGAGAGATGGAGAGGTAGAGGGAGAGATAAATATATGAATAGATAGGGAGATATAGAGAGAGATTAAGAGGAAAAGATAAAATATATTACAAAATTAAATTTAAATTAAAAAATAAAATAGAATAAATTAAATGCAAAGTTAAAATATATCAAAATTCAAATAAGAATAAAAATAATAATTTTTGTCTTCAGAATTGTAGTGTCACGGTTAAAACACTTCGTTGGTGAAGCGGCCACCAAGGTTCAAACCCCTGCTAGGCCATTGTGCTCATAGGCCTTGTGTCTTCGCTGGGTCATTGTGCTCGCGGGTTTGAACAAGTGAAGTGTGGGGATGAGGTCCCCTGATTGTGGCCTCATCGGTTCATAGCTCCGGGTCAAAAGTGTTTCATGCAGAGCCGAAGGCCGTGTCATGCCAGCATAGCTGGTCACGTTAAATTTTTTAGTAGACATTATTTTAAAAAATAAAAAAATAATAATTTAAAAAAAATACATATCAAACTTATTAAGTTATTTAATAATTAAATTAAAAAGTAAAATTAATATTTTAAATTTTGTAGAATTGAAATATTTATAAAATATGTACTTCAAAAATATAATTAATATATCACACACAATATTAAGAAAGATAAACTCAATATTTAAAAATAAAATTGAAGGTAAATATAGTAAAACTCTCAAATAAATTAAATTTTAAAAAGAAAAATCATACTTCAACTAAAATTCAAAAAATTAAACTAAATTACATAAAAAATTTAAAGCTAAAATTTTAATTTTTATATTAAAAGTCATAAGTAAAACCAAACTTAGAAAGTAAAAAATAAAATAAAAAAGGTAAAATATTTTTTGATTTTTGATTATGCAATTTTTTTAATCATCTTGTGGTATCATAAACTAAAATTATAATCTTTTTAAAGTGAAATATTTTGAAGTTGATTTAAAATAATTAATAAATATTGTAATGGAAGAAACAAAATATTTATATTAATGATAGATATTTTAAAAATATTATTATAATAATGAATATTTTCAACGTTATTTAAATTAGTATAAAATTTTAAGTTAAATGTATAAGATTTCTACATATAAATAAAAAACATTAGTCAAAGATCGAATTTGAAAATAAATCAAAAAATAAAAGTTATTTTACAAAAATATAATATAAAAGAGAAAATGAAATATAAATATAAATAAGTGTATTTAATTAGTTTTTCAATAAAAATAATATTTTAAAATCAATCATTTGATGAAACCAATTTATTTTTTTGTCTGAACTATCTAAATTATTTTACATAAATTATTAATTATCTTTAAAATTCATTTAATGGTAGGAATTGAAGGGTGTTTCTTTTGACAAATTCACTTAAGACATGATTATGACCTCATCCTCTTTTTGGTGTTTGTAGTCCTTTCTCTCAACAAAATTGTATCCCTAATGATCTCATTCAAAACCTTTCAACTTCACTATAAGCCAAAAAACCTTATACAAAGTCAAAAACTTAATAATAAATTTAAGTATTATATCAATATTAAATACTTCAAGAGTTTTCAAAATCAATTCGTAAAAATCATCTAAAAGTTCGATTTGAAAACTAATATTTTAAAATCACCCAAAATCTAAAACATACTAATTTTTAATTAAAACACAATATAATTATTATTTATATCTGATATTACGATTTCATCCATTTTATATAATAATTAATAAAAATTCAAAGTCTAACTATTATAGTATAACTACCTTAATATAACTATTAGCTAACCTATATAATAATCTCATTAAGTTTGAAAAAAAGAGTCTTATCTAAAAAATGGAGGAATAGAAAAATACTTGACATAAGTCCCCAAAATTTTGGCATTTGTTGGAAAATAAAACATAGATAATTAATATATACTGTAAAAAAAACAACCCTTCATATCTACCATAAAAGGGATAATTTTGGTTTATTATGAAAGCTATAACTAGACAAGTTATCTTACTCATTAGAATTATATACATGACATTTGAATAGTGTCAAAAAATGCCTGCCACGGTTGTCCTCTGTGGGCCCTACTTTCAAGGAGCTCAAATATATTTGTCATTGACATGACATTTGTACAGTATTGGAAAAATAAATATGAATGTGTTGTACGATTTGAAGTGTATTTATATGGTGTTGCAGACTTATGTCACATCTCTATATGGTCCCAAGAAACTATATCCTTGATAGTTATGATGTGGAAAAAGTTGCGCAACAAATTAATTAAAAAAAAAAATAGGTGGTCTTGATTTGTTTGATCATCTTGCATGGATTGTCTTTAATTGTCAATTGTTGATGTTAAAATGCAGGTAGTCCATCTCAAATAAGGAACACCTTCAAGACATAATGAAATTGGAGTTAGATGAGCACAATGGCTAAATAAGAACATTTCCTTTATTAGATTGGTGTTAAAAACTATCATAGAACTACAAAAATCCTAGTGTTACAAACAACATTTCGTTGCACTCATCAGAGCGGAGATGGTCGGGAGAGAGTGAGAGTCGGGATAGGGTTTTGAACCTACAGGGTAGGAGAGGGCATGGTGGTAGAAGAGGTAGGTTTTCTGTGCAAGGTGAATTATTTGATTCAAAGGACGATGGCAATGATGACTTTGATGCCTTTATGTCCTTTCTTAGAATGTTTTTGGATACGTTGTCTTGTTTCTTTGTATCTTTTTGGTTCTCGATGGCATGTTTTTATGTAGTTCCTGCTATGATCAGAGGGCGGTGGTGTCATGATGGAGGTTGGGTCTCTTTTGAGGGTTTTGTATTTTTTGGAGTGGTTGTCTAGGCTAGCTATGGTTTGGTTGTTTCTAGTTGGCCTCTACTTGGTTTTGTGGTTAGCCTTCCTGCATTGTTTTTAGATATGCCTTTTTTGAGGCTTCTATCTTGCTTTTTGGGTGGTCATTGGTCCTCCATGGGGCCTTCTAAAGATCTCTTCTTGATTTTGATGGCTTGGTGAGAGATTATTCTACTTGTGTGATTCTTGGTAGCATGGTGTCTCTTGTTTATGTGGGTGTGGTGGTTGTGAAGTTGATCCCTTGTAGCCTTGGGTTGGAAGTCTCAGTTGAAGGTTGGCTCCTTTTTGACCTTAGACTTGAGGTTTGTGTTTTTTATGTCATAGGGTGCCTAATAGGTTTTTGTCCTATTTTCCAAGTGTGGTCTTGTTTGGCCTTGGTGCCTTTCAGCTCCCTCTTCTTTGTTGGGGATTTGTTCTCTTGGTTTTTGGCCTTATGGAGGTGGCTCTTGTAGTTGGTTTTCTAAGAGCCAGGCCCTCTACTAATGTTTCCATTCATGACAACCCTAGGATAGTTGTTACTTTTTTAGAGTCTTTGCCAAAAGTGCCTTTGGAGGGGGTTTCAATGTTGACTCTTTTTTTGTGATGTTGGCCATGATTTTGTTTAGGCCTTCTTATGTTGGTCGTTGGTATTTTTGGTTAGGGTTTCTTATTTTGGTTTTGAGATGAAGGATTTTTGTGTGGATGGAAATGAAGCCCCGTTCTTTAAAGATTTTAGTTTTCAGCATAGGGCTTGTGTTTCTCTTTCTCTTGTCTTTCTTCGTGTTTCTCCTATTGAGGCAACACCTTCTCTTATTGAGGTGGATAAATATATTGTGGGGGAGGCTTAGATTTGGTTCTTTTCTCTAGTGGGTTTCTATCTTGCTTTCCCTAATAAGGTGGAGGCTTCTTCTATTGACATGGATATTGGCTTTGCAGGAGATGTTGGGAGATGTTGTAAGGGCTTATGTCGCTTTCTTTCTTATGGTCATGGGAGATATTTTTATGGTTATGTGAGCCATTTTAAAACCCATTGTGTTAGTTATGGGAGCCTATCAAAACCCTGTTGAATGTTCTAATGCACAAGACAACAAAGAGGGGGGGGGGGGGTGAATCGGTTGTATAAATAAATCTTAAATCTATTCCCCTAAATTATATTTGCAACAACTTGACTTATACACTTAATACGTAGAAAGATATTCAAGCATGGAAGAACATGAAAACCAAAGCACACTATACATAGTGAAACAATAGATTTTACGTGGAAAACCCTATTAGGGGAAAAACCAAGGAGAATGCTATTCTCAATATATGAACACTTGTTAGGGTGACACTGGTTAAGGTGATTTTTACAAAGAAAGGCTCACTGCAAAAGGGCTCACTACCTAAGAGAAAGAAAGAAAGAGAGGCTCACTACCAGAGGGGTCACTATAAAAATGAAAAAGAATAAAAGAGAAAGAATCCACCACTGATGCACCTTTGCAATTATAAGATCTGTAGATACCTTAGGCTCACTGCTTCTTGTATCTAACACATGAAAGTTCACTCTACACAACACTTTTCTCCAACTCAAACAATAGTCATCAAAAAATTAGGAAGATAGATCCTCTTTCACACACCTTCATTGCATTTCACTTTCTTTCACAACACCCCCCCCCCCCCCCCCCCACACACACTTCTATTTATATCATCAGGTTACAAATGCAAAGTCTCCCAAGGTCGATTAAGCATTACAATTCAAATTAGGTCAGAACTAAACATTCCCACAGTGGAAAAGAAATTAAATTGGACCACAACATATATTAATTGAGGCTAAAAAATAAACATCAAACATGTTATACAACGATCCATAACCATCAGAGCAATACTATGACTTGTAAACACCTAAGGTTGGCCAAACCTAGAGTAAACACCATTGAACTTTGAAACCATTCTTCCAAAGCTCAAGAACATGTTCCAATTGAAGAGAATGAAGATAAGGACATTATCAACTTAACTCCAAAACAACAACACCGAAAACCATAACATAGAGAAATACAGAGCATTTATTTCATGCAGAAACACTAGTAAACACAACTTCCTTAGCACATCAATCTAGAGCACCAAATCTAGAAAAATAGCATCTCTAAACACTACTTGACAACATATCCAAACTAGATGAATAGATTTACAATATAGAAGATATATAGAGCAAACCTCTCAGCATAACTACAAAAAGAACTCAACATCAATTATACCAATCAGTCACTAATGACAACTAAAGCATGTTGATTTCAATGCCAAGACATCAATAGCTCATTGTGATCAACCTTGCAACAAACCCTTGGTTCTTATTTTTCAACTGGTCCCTTCTCTTCTCTTTCTTATGGAGGTGTTGTTGTCTCCTATTAAGGTGGATTTTGGTGATGTGGGAGAAGTGTGGTTTTGTTGCAAGAAGACTATTCTTGGTTGCAAGGGAGTTGACGTTGCCCTTATTTCAAAGGTTATAAAATCCTTCGCAAAACTCATTTATCTATGTTTTTTTGGTTTTATGTCATTATGTTATTGGATCTTAAGGTTATGGGACCCTTTTCAAAACCCATTGTTAAGGTAATGGAAGCCTTGTAAAAACCCTTTTCTAGTGAGTCTTTGAGTTTTCTTCTTTGATGTAGACTAATGTTGTTATAGTTGATTCCTCGATGCTTTAATTATGTTGTTTAGTTGTAGGTTGGCTACTGGTTGTCTAAGTTGTATCTTTTGCAATGTTCTAACTAGTGGATTTTTGATCCTACAAAATTTGTTTGTATAGAGTTTCAAGTCCCTTCAAAATTTATTTTACCCCTTATCAAAAATATTTTGTTTCACAAGCTTAGAATATTCATGTTGGATCCAATTCACTCATTGAGAAGGGAGTCTATTAGGGAGCCATTCTTTAGCTATCATGCCTACCACATATAACTTATATTCAAAATCATTCAACATTGAGTCATACAAGGTTGGAAAGGAAGTTTAAAAATAACATGATAGAAATTGATGCATTTGGCTTCTTATAGTTTCATCTTTCTTGGATTGTGGCCACTTGGTATGACTATTTTATTTACTAATAAATGCACAAATTTCAAGAGTCATCACATCAATTTTGTGCACCTAAAGGGGCTCAACATTGAGTTGGAAAAAAGAGAGATCAATTCCAAGATGTGTTTAAGAGTTTGGTTGAAGAAAGTGAGTAGAAATCATATGCAAGTACTTTCATTGAGGACATAGGATATTTTATATGGGTAATAACTTGAGAATAATTTTTAAATTAATTATTCTTTTCATTCTTATTAGTGTTTCCAAATGGGTGGGTAATTAAGATTGATAGGATTCCATATTTTGGAGTCACCAAATATGTACATAGTTTTCTTTTGTACTTGATATAAGAGTGTGTTTGTTTTTTATTGTTGTTTTAACTTCTTGTATATAATTATGTTGAGTAATTGATGAAATTATTTGTTGGTTGCTAATTTGGCTTACATCATTTGGTATCAAAGAAGGAACCAAGTCCTATGAGTGAGAGTTATGTGAGATCCATATCTATAAGTACTATTTGTGTGTGCTTAACATTACAAGTAGTCTAGATGGATCAATGATACATAAAGGAATAATAAAAGTAGGAAACACAAAAGTAAGAACAACACCATAAGTAGCAAATATAGTTGATATGTTGAGAGATATTGTGGGTTGATATCATGGAGACTATGTAAAGGAAAGGAATGGTCATAGTAATGAAAAATATCAATGATTATGTCATGTTTTACTAGGATTCAAAGTTACATAGTTTTTTGGTTCAAAATCTTTTGACCCAAAAACTATGCAATTGATTCCCTAATAAATATCACATAATTTGTCACATTGTAAAAAAATCTACCTTTTTGATAATGTCAAAAATTATGAGAATATGGAAGAAGCTAGTGCTAATACAAATTTTGAGGAAGAAAGTTTAGAAGATAGATTTATCAAAGCTTTGATGAATATGGTATGCATGTTATGATTTGATTCTGCAAACTACTTAGGTAGTTTGAATATAGAGGAGTGGGTAGAAAGAATCATTGACCTATAGAAACACTTCAAGTTTAAAAAAATAGAAGTCACTAATAAAGTGAAAATACAAGCACCAAGCTGAAAGACCATTCCACTTTATGGTGGGACTTCATGTAGTGATACTAACTCAAGTCCTTGAAGAATTTCATGATGACCCTTCTAGAGGTCATTTATCCCCATTGTTGCTAAATCATAAGAGTTGGTAACTATTGACCAAGTTTATTGAATGATGCCCATAGGAGGGTGTGAGAAAATGGAAAAATGCGCTTTCTCACCCTCTTTTATCTTTTTGTGCCACCCTGTTTAAGTTTGATTTTTATTAGATTAATATATTATAATTATGACTTATTATTTACATTTACGTTATTGTTTTTATTAAAAAAAATTTAAATGCTTATATTGTTCTCAATACAATTAGCTTCTTTTCCAAATTAAAATATGCTAGCATTTTCACTTTGGTGTGCAATGGGTACATTGAACAAGTATAGGTCAATTAATAAAAAAATTGGTGTTTTTTGGGATAAATTTGTGTAGTACATGAGGTCAATTAGATAAATTCATTTTGGGGGATTTTAAGTGAATTTGAGGATAAGTGATCTTAGGGACTAAATAATTGTTGTTTTAGGCTGGTTGTGTGCATAAGTTCCTAATATTATATTTTTCATTGGAGATAGTAAAAAAAGGTGCCATTTGGTTCCCTTTAATTATTTTATTATTTTTCTCAATTTCCTTTCATGTTCAATTTAATTTGATTGTGTAAGAGTGTATAATTATTAGTTCCTTCATTAGAGCTAATATATTTTGTATGGTTTTTATATCCATAGGCAAAATATTGTTAGGCAAGAACTAAGTTAGATAAAAAGTATGAAAAGTGCATGTAATGAGGATAATTAGTGATGTGTGCACCAACAAATGGAATGAAATGGACCTCACTTGCTATATGAAATAGTAATAAGATAGATTGTATAACTTTGAAAGGGCTAAATGCTATGTCCCATAGTGGTTCATGAATGGGAACATGGATGAGAAAAACAAGGGATGCATTTCAAATATGATAGTCTATAGGCCATTTTTTGGGGATGGCAGGGGATGGTAGTATATGTATATTATACAAAGAGAGAGAAATAGAGATTTTTTTATAAGATTAACTAATAATGAGTAATATTATATCAAAGTTAAGAGAATGAAAATAACATAGCATCTTCAAATATTGATGACAACAATATAATAGAAATAAAATTAATCATGACATTAGTGACAATAATGGTAGTAGTATTACAACAATAAATACATTATGATTTAGATTCATAGCTAGTGATAGAAGTCTTAAAATAGCTATAGAACAATTAATAATTATATAAGTTTCTCAAAGTTAGATTCGTAAAGGAATTTTAAAACAATCTTCTTTTAAAGTCATGAAGTAATTTTTAAAACATTGTAAGAAGTTTCCTTACCATCAGTGACATCTGATTATCCCCATGATGGTCAAGGGATGTCTCAAGTTGCCTTGAGAACAACCAAACATCCCACAACATTTCCTTTCCTATATTGTTTTTCAAAAATATTTTGAAATTTAGAAGATTTTTGGGGACGATCAAGAGATATCCCTTGCCATCCCATCAGACCCATGATGCATAGTATTGTTATTTGGGAATCTAAAATATAGTTTTTAATTTTTTAATTTTTTAATTATTATATTATAATATATAAATTTAAGTTAGTTTGAAAATGATAATTATAATAAATAAAAATTAAAAAATTCTTTAGAAAAATAAAAAATATATTTTTGTAAATATCTATTATTTATAAGTTAATTATAATTTATATAAATCAAATATTATATATAATATCCACATTAATTAAATATATGTCATTATTCTTAATTAAACTATCAATTGCTAATAAACTTCCAACTTCCATGTGGATAATGGAAATGACCATTCGAATAGGATAGTAATAGCTATTGACCATTATTTTTTAGCCAAACATACTACAACTCAACAAGGCACTACCATTGCACTAATTTTTTTAAGGGTGCCAATGAATATTAATCGAATTTGATGTGGGGTAGTGGGGCATGTTACAGTCTAGACAATCTACCTAAAGGACATGTGTTATGTTGTTCTCTTTGTTGTTGAGAACTCAGAATGTGCTTGTCCATGTGTGAGATCATCATAGCTAGGGAACGAGTAACTAGCACATAGTCATCATCAAGTGGTGTTGGAGCTTAAACCGAGCAAAGAGAAGTTGAGATAGGAAAGGTTTATCAGGATGTTTAAATCATTATAAATCACCTTAGAAGAATTAAAGAAGGTATCAAAATCGGTACATAGGAGTCAGTAGCTTTTAGATCACGATGTGACATAAAAGTAAGAGTAAGCAACGTGGAGATACAACAAAAATTTTGCAAGTTCAACTAAGAAAAATGGATGGTTGAGACTTAATTAACTGTCTTGTATGTCTTCTTGTCAACTTGGAATCTTTGATAACATTTAATAACAAATATATCTATTACAACTTTGCTCTAACTTAGTGAAAATACGGAAAAACAAACCCCTCTCTCATGAACATCAAATTCCTGTGACATCCCAAGGCAGGATAGGCTTCTCTCACAATCACATGAACACACAAATCAAGGCTTCAAAGGATTACTATTTTCCTTCATCTCATCCTCACACTACTTCTGGAGAAAACCCGATTCCAGTAGGACAAAGCAAATGCTCGTCTACAAAAATGTCGCCCTCTATGATAATATTTATAGACCACATATGGCTCTGTGCATATACCCACAAAAATATCTAGCATCGAGCGACATAAATGGTTCTTTGGGCAAACAAAATACATGGTTTCTACTTGCAATTTGGGGAACTGGGCTCCCCTTCTTCAGCCAAAATCAGAATGGCAGATGGTGAAATCTAGGAGATTTCAGAAGGTAGTAAGGAAGGGCTTACCGATTTATTCTAGGCCTGGAAGATGTTTCAATGGTAAATAGAATACCCTCCACCTAGAAGGCTCTTTTAGGCCTACCATCTCCAATAGATTCACCCATTTGTAGAATCTTAAGGGAGGTTTTTCAAAACTGGTTCCTCGGAACAAGCCAAAAAAAATAAAATCAAGATTTTGGATAGTTGGAGTTATGGTGTTAATAATGTTAGACCTCAGATATCTGAGGAGGGATGTAAGAAACCCAAATCTCTGCTTCCTTCGAAACCCACGGAGGCAAAGCCGAATTTGGAAACAAACCCTAAATCAGAAAATAAATATGTACTGGAAATCAATGATAGTTTGGTGGAAATGATTCAACAAACATGCAAGATGTTTGGGGTTTTTGCTAGATGGTGTGGACTTGGAGTCCCGACAGAGGTAATTGTGGATTGGTTCAAATCTTCCTTCAACTAGATAGTGAGTATTGCTATCTTGTCTGAGGGTTTTTTTTTATATTGATTGCGGAAATGCCAAGCATAAGAATGAATTCTTAATAGTTAAATCTCTAATTTTTAAAGGCTTTGATTTTAAATTTTTAGATTGGCAACCTGCTTTCAATCCATGTAAATTGGAATCATTTAAAGTAGATAGACTGGTTTTGATCCCTAACTTACTAGTAGAATTAATGGATAAATAAATTATTAGGAAAATAGGTAATCATTTAGGAAAATTCATAGAGATTAGTGACAAAGGACATATGTATTCAGACTATGTATTGATAGTTAATATGGATATTAATGTTAATTCACTCAGCCCTATTGAAATTAGAACTAGGGAGTCGACGTTCTTAATTTACCCCAAAATTTATAGAGGGGTTTTATATCTAGATTTAGCAGATAAACTGATCTCAATGGTTTTACCCTTTCAAAAGAACCCTAGGGAAGACCCTAAGCTGGATATTTGTTTCAATACGAAAAAGGAAGGGTTTGTAATCAAGGATAGCTTTCCCCTGGTAGGGAAGTCTGATGAGGTAGAGGATGGGGAAATTGTGGGTGATCAGAGAATGACTGAGGGAGTGAATTCCTCTCCCTTGCTATTCCATGAGGCTATTTTGACAGATGGTGAGGGTAGGGATACTGACACAAAGGAGGAGAAGATCAGTTGTGCCCATAAAGAGGTAGGAATAGGAAGATTTAAAAATTTATCTATTGATAATAAGGATGAAATCAATCTTGACAGTGATTGTTGGGTTGGTGGTGAGGTGAGGGATTTTAATCCTATCCATGAACAGGATGTTGGTGTGAAAGACAGGGGAAGTATGGAAGAAAACTATACACCCCAATCTATGGAGGCTCCTGACAAATTGGAAAAGGTTGAACAAGTGGAGGATTTGGTTCATAAAGAAAAGAAGGTGAAATGCATTATCGACTATTTATGCGACTCAGTTATTGAGGACATCCTGGAGAATTTATTGGATGACATAGTTGATAGAGAAGAGGTAGAATTACAAAGAAGGCTTTTGATGAAAGGGATTACAGATTTTATCAATCCTTCAAAGGTCATAGATACAAAGGCCCTTATAATGGAGTTAAATGACAAAGAAAATGGTGAAACTTTTGAAACATTAAGAATTGAATAATGGGTTGGGGAGAAGGTTACACCTGATTGTGGAAAACATTGTAAGAAGAGAGGAAGGAAATCCCTATCGAAGTTGAGAGATAATGATGGAATAGTTGAAGGTCAGGTTAAACTTATGGATATGTTCCATGCAGGGAAGGGGAAGGTCCTTCCCACAACACCATGAAAGTGTGATCATGGAATTTTAGGGGTTTAAATGCCCCTAATAAGCAACAGATTGTTAAATGTTGTCTGTCTACCTATAGTTCTGATTTAGTTATGTTACTGGAAAGAAAACTAGAGAAAGATGACTTAGCCCTTTTTGGTAAATGATTAGGCTTTAGACATATTACAAGAGTACCAGCCATTGGAGCCTCTGGGGGTCTGGCCATTATTTGGGATCCCTGCAATATTGGTTTCTCACTATTAGAAACTCATGGCAATTGGATCAATGGCAGAGTCACTAGTTTTAAACATAAACTAGATTTTCTCATTATTAATGTTTATGGACTGCCATAGAATGAGGACAAAACAAGGGTTTGGAAGGAAATTGAGGAATTCAGAAGTAGTTCCCATGAACAAAATTGTATCATAGGAGGTGACTTCAATGCTATTATTAATCAATATGAGAAATGAGGAGGCAAAGGCAAAACCTCTAGAGCTACTTTAGACTTTGTAGACTGGATCCATCGCAGTGGCTTGGTAGAGGTTAACATGGTTAAGGATGCCTTTACCTGGAATAACAGAAGGTTAGGTTTTAGTAATATCGTAGAAAAATTAGATAGATTCTTTTTATCAGGCAGTCTCATCAATTTTCTTTATACCTTAGAAGCCTCAATCTTACCCTTCTCGGGCTCAGATCATTTTCTGATTTAACTTAACATTCTTTTGGATTTAGGACAAAGAAGATGTCCTTTCAAATTTGAACAAATGTGGTTGAAAGATGCTAATATTCTTAGGCTTTTAGAGGAATGGTGTAAGGAGGCAAAGGTCTTTGGGTCCAGGATCTTTAAGGTAGTCAATAAGCTTAAGGTAATTAAGCAGAAGCTCATATTATGGAATAGGGAACACTTTGGGAATATATTTGACAAGAAAGCACATGTGGAAGCAGAGTTAGTGGAAGTAAATGAAGTTGTCATGTTAAAAGAGATGGATGAAGCTCTGTTTCTTAAGGAAAAAAAACTTCTTCTTGAACAAGAAAACATTCTTGCAAAAGAGGAGGTCTTTTGGAAACAAAAATTGAGGAAAACACGACTGGATGAGGGGGATAAGAACACTAAATTCTTTCACAATAGTGTCAAACTTAGGAGAGTCATTAATAAAATCTGTAAGATTAAGATCAGTAATGGCTCAGAGGTGGTAGATCCTAAGCTCATCTCCAGGGAGGTAGTAGATTTTTTTTCCAAAATTCTCAACATAGATTTGAGTCCTCATCGCTCAGACCAAGACAAGTTTCTAAAACTTATACCCAAATTACCAAGTAAGGAACAAACTTATGGTCTTACTACAAAATTCTCTTTATCAGAAGTAGAAGCAGCTCTAATGCAAATGAATCGAGATAAATCCCCCGGTCTGGATGGCTTTTCGACTGGCCTTTTTTTAGAAGTTTTGGTCCTTCATAGGGGAGGAGGTGACGGGTTCTCTTGAAGGCATGAGGAATTCAGGTAATATTCTCAAAGAAATCAATAATTCTTTCTTATCCCTCATCTCAAAGAAGGAAAAGCCTGACTATTTTGATGAGTTTAGACCAATTGCACTGTGTAACACCATCTATAAGCTTTTTACTAAGACCTTAGCTAATAGGCTTTATAAACTCCTTCCTCTTTTGATTAGTGAGGAACAAATGGGTTTTATTCCTAGAAGGTCTATTTATGATGGGGTTATTATAGCACAGGAAGCCATTCATTCTATCCAGAAGAATGGAACCCCTAGCATGCTCTTAAAACTAGACATTAGAAATGCCTATGACAAGGTGGACTAGAGATTATTGTGCAAATTCCTAGAAGCCTTTGGGTTCCCCTCTTCATGGATTAACTTTATATTTGAATTTATTTTGACACCTAAATTCTCAGTGTTAGTTAATGGTACTCCAAATGGCTTTTTTAGCTCTTCCAGGGGTCTAAGACAAGGAGATCCTTTATCCCCTTTTCTTTTCATCATAATGGTGGAATCACTGGGTAAAGCTATTTCTAGAGCCAGGGAAAGTAGTCAGATCTCAAGAATAAGAATTACTAGCAACTTAGATCCTACTACGCACCAATAATTTGTAGATGATACTATCTATATGGGCTCAGTGATATAGGAGAAGCGAGATCTTATAAGCATATCCTAGATTCTTACTCTAAGGCTTCAGGA
This sequence comes from Cryptomeria japonica, assembly GCF_030272615.1. Taxonomy (NCBI): domain Eukaryota; kingdom Viridiplantae; phylum Streptophyta; class Pinopsida; order Cupressales; family Cupressaceae; genus Cryptomeria; species Cryptomeria japonica. The sequence continues at coordinate 186,394,596 of NC_081405.1, forward strand.
CAAGAAATTAACCCAATTAAATCTGAAGTCTTCTTTCTTAACACTAAGGAATGCTTACAAAAAGACATCTACAAAGTTTTGAATTTTAATATGGGTAGGCTCCCCTGTAAATATCTAGGTTTTCTCTTAGATAAGGGTAATGGATCTTCAAAGCCATGGGATTCTGTGATAGATAGGATTAAGAAGAAGGTAGCAACCTGGAAAGGTAAGTGGCTATCCTCTGTAGGTAGAGTGACTATGGTTAAATCATTTTTGGCATCAATGCCAATCTATCAGTTATCATGTATTAACCTTCCATAGTCCAAAAAGGAAGAATTGAGTAAACATCTAATGTCTTTTTTTCTAGTAGGGTACTGGGGATAAGAGAAAGATCTCCCTCATGGCTTGGGATAAGATTTGTAGGCCAAGGTCAGAGTGGCATAGGGATTAAGAATATTAAGGGCCAGAGTAGAGTGCTAGGGGCAAAATTAGTCTGGAGAATGTTTAGATCCCCCCACCTCAAGTGGGCTCAGATCTTATTCCACAAATATCTTAGTGGTAGGGATCATACTAGCCTCTTTAGGGAAATTTGTCCTCTGAAAGGATCTCACATTTGGAACTTTATGTTGGATTGCAAGAAAATAATCTTAAATAAATTATCTTGGAACTTGGGTAATGGTGAGGAAGTCCTTTTTTGGATGGATTCTTGGGGAGGATTCAAGGCACTACATAAGAGTGCTAATCTAGAGACTACTAGAGCAGTGTTGGAATCCACATGGGGTAGGAATGTCAGGGACTACATAACACCAATTGACAAGGAACTAGATAAGGGTTGGGAGTAGAAATATCTAGATCATGTGGATATCCCAGAAATGGAGAAATAGGAGCTTTAAGACATCCTTAAGAATAGAATGACCTCCTTCAACTTGCGATTAGATACTCTTGTTTGGGATGGATTGAAATTGGGAGAATACACCTCTAAAGATGGTTATAATCTCCTTCTTAGTCAACAACTCTCGTTACAGACTTTTGTCCCCTCAGTCTTGTGTTGGGACAAGATGTTTTTACCAAAGGCAGGGCTATTCTCATGGTTTTCCCTCAGAAATAAGATTCTTACTGTGGATAGATTCAAGAAAATAGGCTTTTAGGGTCCCAATAGATCCCCTTTATGTGAAAAGGCAGAAGAAGATAAGGATCATATCCTCCTAAACTGTAATTATGCCTCCAAATGTTGGCTATGGCTATGTAACAAATTAGGATGGAGCTCAGATTTCCCTAATTCCATTCTAGGTATGTTTCAGGCATGACCCATTCTTCATCAACGTTCCCTCTTTGGAGGTCTATGGAAATTGGTCCCTTCTTTGGTAATTTGGGAACTTTGGAAGGAACAAAATAGGAGACTCTTTAAGGAAAATAAAATGGATTGGCTCCAACTAGTGAATAAAATTGAGGCCTTAGTAGTAGAAACTCTTAATAGCAGAACATCTAAATTTCCTAGTAAACTTTCTGAGATGACATACTGGGATGAGAAAATGAGAGGCAGATGGTCAGGTCTGAAGATTCCTCCCTTTGTAGGAGTGATCAACTCAAATGAAAAGGAGTTAAGAGAAGCTTGCAAATGGAAGGTCCCCAAAAAAGGGTGGTCTAAGCTTAACTTTGATGGAGCATCTTATGGGAATCTGGGTCCTGCAGGGATAGGATGTTGTCTGCATGATGATGCTGGTAGGGAATTTGGTAAGTTGGCCAAGCCTAAAGGTATTGAATCCAATAATAAAGCATAAATTTTAGCTTTAGTTGAAGGCCTCCTCTTATGTCAAAACATGGGTATTAGTAAGTTTGCCATACAAGGGGTCTCGACTATTATTATCAATGGCCTTAGAAAAGGTTTTCTTCTTAATTGGAAGCTAAATGCGATTTTATCAAGGGCTCTAAGCCTTCTTAAGGTATTCAAGAAAACAACCTTCAATCATATATATAGAGAAGGTAACTCTAGGGCGGATGAATTAGCCAATGCAGGGGCTGATGGGCGATTTCTAAGTTAAGATAGGGGTCTTCATATTGTCCTAAGAGCCTGATGTAAGGTTTAGATTTCTTAGGATTTATGTTCTCCAAGAGTCAGGATTTGGTACTTCTCCGGGGATTCTTCCTACGAACTATGCTACCCCATTTAGAATGAAGGTTGGTATGTTAGTGTCAGATGGTAAGAGCGAGGCTTCAAATAGTAGAGAAAAAATCTTTTTTTTTTCTAGATGACCATCCCAAATCCATCTCTGAGATCTTTGCTTAGTCTCAATTTTTTGTATTAATAGGGATAAGATGGATATTAGAGCATGGTCCTCTTTTTTATTTTCTGATTATGGATATTTGTCATGTTCGGGGATAAATACACATTGAATCATTTGTATATGTGCACATATATATTTACATATACATAAATTAATATACATTTACAAATACATATTCATATATATACACAAATATAGATTTTCTCAGATCTTCGAACATTCGCATATATATATATATATATGGGTGTATATATATTAACACACACACACACACACACACACACACACACACACACACACACACACACACACACACACACATTTATATTTATATATGGGTAAGTGCAAGGTAATGGGTCACAAATTGGCGGAAGTCCACGCGTTGGAAAACATGCTTTTAGAAACGGGGGCCATTGAAAAAAATGGGGGCCCATTTTTGCTTTGGGCCCCCAAGGCGAAACTAAATGGCCCCCTTTTTTTCTCAAACGGGTGCTCGCTTGAAAATAAAACGGGGGGCCGTTTTTAAAAAATGGGCCCCCGTTTCTAAATCCAATTTTACCCATTTTTCCCGGGTGCATTTTGTCATTTTCACCTACAAATGAAGTGAGAAAAGGAGATCAAAAATGAGGCCTTGTGCTGTGGACTCCATTTCAAGCCTCCACCACTATCCTAGGTACACATTCGATCATCCATTTTCACATTTTGTAATTTTCTTGTATATTTTTCCTGTTTTTTGAGTATTATTTAAGTTTTTTTGGTATTATTTAAGTTTTTTTTTAAAGTAGCCTATAAGTAAATTTGTTTTTACATTTGTAATTCTTAATTTTGATCTAAAATATTCTTCAACAGTTAACCCTAAACCCTAAACTAAAATCAACAAATTTACAAATCAAAATCAAATCTAGATAGTTAACAAAACAAAATATCAAATTTACAAGATACATGATATCTCACAAACATCAAAACCAAAACCAAATCGAAACAAAACCGAAAGTAAATGGAAATCAAAACCAAAACCAAATCAAAACAAAACTGAAACTAAATGGAAATCAAAACCAAAACCAAATCCAAACCAAATCAAAACTAAATGGATGTATCAAAACAAAAACCAAAATGAAATATTCATTAAGAATTAGCCATTGACATAGTCAAATTATTATAGATTTGATAACTATTTTCCTATTATTCCATGACATGACATAATAGGACCAATAATGGACCTATTATGGCATGTCATGGCATGGTAGGACATATTATGCCATCATGTCATATTAAGGCATGTCATGGCATAATAGGAATATAGTAGGTCCTATTATGCCATGATGACAAATTATGTTCCTATTATGCCATGTCATGGTATGATAGGACCAACTATGGACCTATTATGCCATGTCATGGCATAATATGGCACATTATGTCATGATGACATAATATGTACTATTATGCCATGACATTGCATGTCCTATTATGCCATGACATTGCATAATAGGTCCTGTTATGCCATGTCATGGTATGATAGGACCAATTATGGACATATTATGCCATTATAAAAAATGTTGCACCATGTTGTCTCAAAAATGTAATCCTGACATCAAAAACCATACTATAACTATCAAGATCTCTCCATTAAGATATTTTAGTTTTCTCACCAATAACATCACCATCTACATGCAAGATAGTCAATGAATTCATGACATCCATAGTGAAAACTACTGAGACATCAAGAGACTTTACTTGTAGTAAGATTTGATCCACTATAGTAAATTTCAATTCATCTTTGTATATTGAATTTGTGAGGCTTGGGTTAAATGTTTCTAGGAATTATTTTTTTAGGTATTAGGCCTTTCAACCAATAAATGAAAAATTTTAACCACTTCTAGCAAGCCACCATTCCAATTCTTTAAATTGAACATATGAACAAAAAATGTTCTTAATCCTCATTAGGCAATACAAAAGTTACCACTATTAGTTATTGGTACCTTTCTAGTTCCTTGGATAATTTTTAGGTGACCATGTGGCCTTTTGGGCTATTCTACTGGGTTATACGAAGTCAAAAAAATAGGCGAGATGTTTTAAATTTCATGGATTAGACAAAATCCATTATTAAAACCACAATTTGAGCTACTGGACAATGGGGCAACTAAAAATTCATTTAGAAGAGGGAAATCCAAATGTATAACATTAAGTAATTAAGATTACTCTTCAAATTTTAGATATCAAAGTTTAGGCTTAGGTTTATGCCATGTCATGGCATAAAGGTCCTATTATGGTACTATTATGCCATGTCATGGTATGATAGGACCAATTATTGACCTATTATGCCATGAAATTTCATAATAGGTCCATAGTTGGTCCTATTATATCATGTCATGGCATAATAGGACCTATTATGCCATAATGGCATAATAAGTCCTATTATGCCATGACATTGCATAATAGTCCACCCATTATGCCATGATGGCATAACAAGTCCTATTATGACATGACATTGCATAATAGTCCACCCATTATGTCATCATGGCATAATAGGTCCATAATAGGACCTATTAAGCCATGACATGACATGATTTTCTCGAATTGCCAACTTCATCATCTAATTCATCTCCAATACCGAAGTACTAATTCAACATGTTTACTTAGTGTGATAGGACCAATTATGGACCTATTATGCCACTACGAAATAATAAGTCCTATTATGCCATGATACTGCATAATAGTCCACCTATTATGTGGACCTATTAAGCCATGACATGGCATGATTTTCTCAAATTGTCAACTTCATCATCTAATTCATCTCCAACACTAAAGTACTAATTCAACATGTTTACTTAGTATGATAGGACCAATTATGGACCTATTATGCCATGTCATGGCATAATAGGACCTATTATATCATGTCATGGCATAATATGATCTATTATTCCATGACGGCATAATAAGTCCTATTATGCCATGAAATTGCATAATAGTCCACCTATTATGCCATCAATAGGACCTATTAAGCCATGACATGACATGATTTTCTCGAATTTCCAACTTCATCATCTAATTCATCTCCAACATTGAAGTACTAATTCAACATGTTTACTTAGTATGATAGGACTAATTATGGACCTATTATGCCATGTCATGGCATAATAGGACCTATTATATCATTTCATGGCATAATAGGACCTATTATATCATGTCATGGCATAATAAGTCCTATTATGCCATGACATTGTATAATAGTCCACCTATTATGCCATCATGGCATAATAGGTCCATAATAGGACCTATTAAGCAATGACATGACATGATTTTCTCGAATTGCCAACTTCATCATCTAATTCATTTCCAACATTGAAGTAATAATTCAACATGTTTACTTAGTATGATAGGACCAATTATGGACCTATTATGCCATGTCATGGCATAATAGGTGGACTATTATGCAATGTCATGACATAATATGACTTATTTCATAATAGGTCCATAATAGGACCTATTAAGCCATGGCATGACATGATTTTCTCGAATTTCCTTCATCATCTAATTCATCTCCAACACTGAAGTGCTAATTCAACTTGTATACTTAGTAAATGACCACTTAGAGAGGTTACCATCTAATATATTAGTACTATTCCAACACAACGTACTAATTCAATATGTTTACCAGAATTGTGACTAATTATTTATTATATAAATTAATTTATATATGTTGATCTTATTTTACTTTTTCTACAAGTTCATGTATGGAATATTTTATATTGATTTTAATAGTTGATGCATTTTACAAGAAATGAATGCATTAAATTGAATATTTATAGATTTATGAAGTTTCAATGAAAGTTTTTATTAAGTTTTGTGCGCAAATTTTATATTTAAAGATTCAATAGTATGTCTATATTTTTTTAAGTCCTATATTATATTATATTTTGTGTGTATCTCACTCAATAAAATAGAAATGTTACTATTTATAAATGTTTTTTTATAACTAAAATAGATTCTTCTTTGACATAGAGTTGTATATAATTCATGTATATCTTTATATATGCATGAGCTCTTTGTTATGATGGGCGCATTTGACATAGATGAATTGTTAGGTGAAAATCCCCCACCGCAACCCCCTCCTCCCCCACCTCCACCTCCACCTCCACCTCCACCTTCACCCCCTAGATTAGATGAAATTTGTTTAAGAGAAAGAATTAATGAAAACCTACAAGTTATTGAACAAAATATTACTTTAATCCAAAATGAGCCAATCACCCCCCCATCTTCTATAGTTTGCAAAATTAATGCAAACTGTTGTCGATTCAGTTAGATCAGTTGATTCTCAATTAGATCAATTTCATAGATGATGACAAGAGTTGCATGATTTTTTGTGCTAATGGATTAACTTATAGGCAGATCACTGATCTTAGAATAACCAAAGCTCATTTATGTCCATATTTTACTAACCCAAAAACAAGAGAACCAATGCAACCTACCCATAAAAGAATTCAATTAGGTGGTGTGATCATCCATAAATGGCTAGACACTTTTGGGATAGATGGTGGATGGTTTTTGATTATCCACCACATCGTAATTATGAGGTCCTTTTATATTTTTTGAAGAAATTATACTGTGAGTTTGTAATGCACCAAAAACCAAATTATTTTGATATTAAGTCATTCCATGGCGTTGGTCATGGAATGCCACAACATAGATTAGGGGCACGCAGTAATAATCCCCTACCAGATCCATCCATGGTTCCACTTGTTGCTCCATCAATTCCTGCAGATGTGCAGAATACATCATTCATTTCAACATTAGATGCTTTGAATTCCCTCATAGGTAACCTGAGTGAGCAAGCTGCACACATGGCATCCACTCCTCGATCGATGCCACATATGTGTACGAGTTGTCATCAGATGTGTGTAGGTCCTACTGCTGATCCAGGATCCGCTTCAATTGTAGTTGAGCATGTTGCAATAGATGATACTATGATGACATCATATATGGATTTTCTTTGCTCTGATGATCATCTTGAGCATGCATAGATATATATATACATGTACATGTCAATCTAATACTTCATTAAATATAGGTATAAATTAAGTGCATGTCATTTTTTTATACAATCTAATACTTCATTAAATAAATTTGGTTTATGTAGATAAGGACTACACCAAATGTTTGAGTCAATATTGCATCTACTCCTACACAGCTTGGCACACCTTTTGGGGTATAGTATCAATTTCTATCTAGACATTGTACTAGCTTTTTAAGTTAATATGTTATCATTGTATACTATATAATTTTACATGTTGATTCATTGAATGCTTCTTTTTCCAGGCTTCAGGTCATGAGGGACCCTTTACATCACATCGAGAAGAGGGTGTGACAACTATGACACCATCTATTGTATGTATCTTAAAATTCATAAATTAAATATGTTCTTACAACATTGTAACTTAACTTGAGATTATTTAATACACATATATATGTTCAATATATATGATTTCATTAAATGCATGTTTGCAGGTGGACACTACTATCAAGATAGGTTATCCTCATCATTTTTATCAGAGAATATTTGAACGCACATCGACATCCTTTGAGGTCTTAATATGTAATACTTAATTTGACCTTATTTTGACTCTTAATTTGACATTTAATTGGACACTTTGAATTTGACCTTGTACAGGAGTTAGCTAGCACTACATTTGGCGTTGATTTCAATGTACATACACGTCAAGGTGTAGAAGATACTGCTAGAGGAGATGAACAACCTTATGTACAATATTTTATTATATGATTATTTAATCAAATTATAAATTTTTATTTTTATTTAATAAAAAAATTAACACGTGTATGTGCTCATGTTTGTTATATCATGTTTCTTATCTTGTATACATGATGGCACAACTTCCAAGCATATAGTACATGCAGAACAAGTTACTAGAGTTGATGTGCACACTCTTACGATAAGTTTGTAACTTAATTTATGAATTCCAACTATATTTGATAAATGATTATCTTTTAATAGTTAATCAAGTATTTTAATATTATTTTTTCCTTGGACAACATGAGACGGGTGGATCTGGTCCATGTCCCGGGGAGAAGAGACCATGAGATGTTATTGATGATAGCACTTAGATTTTACTATTTATTTGGCTTTGATATGATGTACATGTACTATTTTATATGATATGTACTTTTTTATGGACTGTACACATTTGTTTACACATGTACTTATTTTTTAACGTTGTATATATTGTCTTGGATGTGCACATACTTTATATATATGGATAGTTGCATAATAGGATTAGATCATATATATTTTTTGGACTACATATATATATGGACATTAGATATTATGTGGAGTTCATCATGTTACCATCCATATATATATGGATTAGATATTATATGGATTATGTGGACTTGAAATTTTATTTATGGAACTTGTGCTTAAATAACTTTATATGGATTATGTGGACTTGAAATTTTATTTATGAAATTTTATTTAAATAACTTGTGATTAGATAAAATAAAGGTGTACATCATGAACTAACAATGATGATAAGACCAAAGTATCAAAACATATCTTATAAGTATAACATATTTTAAACTAAATTAAAAAGTATTAATCATCATAGATACACTAAATATATAATCAAATATATAATTACCATTACAATAATAATGATGATAAGAGAAAAGTATAAGGAACAAAGTAGGTGGTATGGTGGGGTCCAACAAGTAGAACCACTATGCTATGTATGAAATTAAATTTACCCCATAGAATATATGATATATTGAATAGAACTTGATTAAAACATAATTATCTCATTCATAAGTTTGACCAATAGTCTCTCATTTATGTATGTTACACAAAGTGTAATCAATGAGACCTATCTAAAATCTTTGACTTCGTCTCCTAAGGGACCTACAAAAAAAACATATCGTATAAAATACACAATCATAATTCAACATTCAAGTGCAAGAATAATACTTTACTCAAGTAAAGTTTATAAATTTAACCTTAAACCTATTTGCAAATGCACAAACAATAGTATTCATTGATGCCATGTACATGTGGAAGACCTGAAATAAAATAAAAAAACAATCTATTTAAATTATAATAATAAGGATATATCTCTCAAAATACAACATAAAGTATGCACAAACAATAGTAGTCATTGAGGCCAAGTCTACTCTGAGAGACATGGAAAAAAAATATGCATATGATTAGTTTTTATAATGAGGATGCATTCAATTTAAAATACAACATAAATCATACATCACGACTCTTCAAAGGGAGTTCCCTTAAGGGTACAAAACTTTAACTTACTTGTAATTATTCAAAATGAAACATACAGTATGCACAAATAACTTGGTTTTCATTGATGCCTTCTACTTGTGGTAGATCTGAAATAAAATTACTAGATTAAATTTTATAATTAGGATGCATGATTTAAAATGCTATGTAAAATATACATCACGACTTTTAAAAGGGAGGTGGATTAAGGGTTCAAATTATAACTTACTTGTATATATTCATTCTGTTATACCATATGCATCCTCTCTCTTTTGTAAAGCATCTATAATTGTATCGTGCTCTTCCATAGAGAGAGCCCATAATTGTTTATTAGCAGGTCTTCTACGATATCTATCCAATTTTATATTAGTTGCCACTACCAAATGCGAGTAATGTATAATCTTTTTCTCTAATTCATAATCTTCAAACACAGGCAATACATTCTTTCTTGTTAGATATTTGTGTAGCTAGGTGCCAACAACAACCACAAATCTTGTTGGATAGTCATAACCATCATCATCTACTCGAGTGGTTAGCTTATGTTTTGGCTCTGCACATCGAGCCAACCAATACTCTGTCCCCTCTTCATTGTCCTCTAGTGCAACAACAACATAGATATGCCTTGTGCACAAAACAATTTTATTTTAATATTTAATGAGATATAAAAATAAAAATATATACTGTAAGATTTGATATATGTACTATTTAATAAATCAAAACAAATTTCAAAATTTTTTTTACCTTGTTGTATAAGATCTGAAATGTGATCATAGTCATTTGATGCAAACATCTAATCCTTATCTTCGTCAGTTCTTTCATGCGGATCATTTGCATCTATGGGTGTCAATGAACTTTGTTTCCATTCTTCAACCCATTCTTTATTCTCGCAAAATTCCCAATCTCTGGAAACACAAAACTGATAAAAGAAAGCAAGCTCCATTGTGAATATAGTCCATGTGTTTGAATTATAATTCTTAAACAAATGCCATTTATCTGATCCAATGATGGTATTACAATCATGCCGAATAAGAATACTATCTTTCTCTACCAACCAGAAGAAACATCGAATTGTAGAGTTCTCAGTTGATCCTTTTGACAACTTTGAGTTGCACCAATCTACAACTGCATGAGCATCTCTAAATTTCACTCCATCCTCTAATTTTAATTTTTCTCTAGCAAGAGCTCTTTTTACATAGGCACTAGCTCCATCGTGTTCCCCCTTACCATGTCCTGCTTCAAAAAAACTCCATAAATGTTGGACATTGGTTTTCTTGTGAACTCTGCATAGCTAATAAAACATTCTTGCATTTTTGAATTGTCTAGTGCAGTTATCTAACAATATCATATGTTGTTTCATGTCAATTTCTCTTTCCTTAATATTATCATAAAATACCTCGAAGCAATGCTGAACAAACTCTGACGAGTGTAATCGATTATCACTAACATAGAAATGATACTCCCTCAAAAATTTTCTATTATCTTCTGTACTGTCATGGTCATATCTATATATAATGTGCACAAATATGGCCACTTGCATTGAGTTGTAGTCTTGTGATTGAGTTTCTTCTTGTGGTTTTAGAGTATAATTTTATGCAAAATCCACAACAAATACTATTGTTCCAACTGGAAATGTGTTCTTGCATATACAAAACTGTCCATCAAGCCATCAGGCATATTGGGAACTTTTCACATATTTTGGAATAATATGACTTTTAAACTCACTGATAAATGCATTCACACTATTCTATTCTGTAATCAATTCTAAACATTTCCCCATCTTTCCATCCTTTAGAGGGTATTCTATATTTTTAAATCTCCTAACATCAACCATTTTTTGTCCAAACTTAGATGAAACATGTTCATGCAAACATTCACTTATCAAAGAATAGTTCCCACATAAATTACAAAGGCCATAAATGCATGAACTGGAAAGAAATAATTTCTCATTAGGTGGTTTACAAAATAAACTTGCAATAAAATCTTTTATAGTTTCAGGTGGAACATAAACACCACAATCCCACACAAGATCATTACCATGCAACATACAACGTATATATCAAAAAACATCATAATAGTAATGGAACCTGAATATGAGTTTTACAACAACAAGATATTCTTTGTTTATTGATTTTAACATACCAAGGTTTGCATTTTTCAAATGATCTTTGACTAATTCGCAAATTCATTAACATAGATTCATCACTAATTTTTTTAAAGAATTCAATTTGAGTCATGTCAAGAAGATGTTTTGGATGATGATCATGAATTTTTGATCCCACCCTTAACTTTAAAATATCTCTAGCATTTGATGAAATTTTAGTGTTATCATGCCAAAATTTTGCAATTAATTGTTTAGTTTCATCATTTAATTTCATGTCCAACCTTTGAAGTCTACCACTAAAACTCCAACAATGGTTTAGTGGATCAATTTCAATTGTGTCTCTTCTTTTGGAAGCTCTTGACAAGGTTCTACAATGTAAGTTTAAATAGCCACTTATATCACTTAACATTCTTCTACTAACAATTGTTTTGTCAACTATAGCAGTTGTTATAACTCTACGTGCCACATTCTTATCTATAGATCGACTTGTTTTTCCAAGAGAATCGATGGCACTGACAACAATAGATACAACTTGCTTATATGATTCATCTTTTCTTTTTGGTTTTGCATAAATACCTATTTTTTTAATGACTTTACGTATTTTTAACATTTTTATTAATTGTAGCATTAATTGACATTGGAATCCTAACTTTTTATTATAGAAAAATTGTTTATATAATATGTTTGCATGTGTTCTGATTTGTCTCCAAGAAACTAACCCATTAAGATTATCTAGCACATTGCTATCAATAGTAAATAAATTATATTCATTTTCTTTCAGAGAGGGTGGTGTAATATTTTCAATTTTTATTTCTTTTCGTATTGGTGTATTAAATTTATATCCAACTTCATTTAAATTAGCAATTTGATTGGCATCATAGTCTTGGGGATTTAAAAACATACCAGGATTTACATCCACATGAACATTTGCATCAACAGTCATACCCGTGTTTAGTTCTACATTTCTTGTGTCCATCATGATCTCTTCAATGGTCTCATCTACAATGGGCACTGAACTAGATGCTTCAGTGTTATTCAGTTGTCGTTGTTGTAATCTTCGATCTCTTTGGCATTTTGCCTCCTTCTCTCTTTGTGCTTGAATTTTGTCCACTGTCATTGTCTTCCTTTGTTTCTTTTGACGTTGCTTAGAACCCATCTTTACAACCTCCTCTTCAAAAAATAATATTCCTTTTTACCGAGTTCTTCTGAAATTTGTGTAAAAAAAGATAAAAAAGTAGTGTCAAATGCTGTAAAAAATGTTTGTCAGTATGGATTCCAATGATAATATGGTAAATTGATGCAACCTGTCCTTTTTTTGACAGTAACGGTAATTTAGGAACGAGGGCTTGTTATTTAAATAATGAGCCCCCATTTTTAAAATAGGGGCCCATTCCTAAAACCAACAATTAAAAAAAGGAATAGGCCCTCGTTTTCAAAATGGGGACCTGTTATGTGGAAGTTGATTCCACAACTTGCCACTTGCCTTGGGATTAGATTTGGGATAGGCTTGGGATGAACACACTTGAGACATGGACCTGCAAATTCAAATCTCCATAACGAAAGCACAAATATGAACTACTGAAATAGTTTACGTGCCTCTAACTAGAGAATTTTTATACGAAATTAAAAGCCATTTCAGATTATACTGTCTAGATTCTAAATATGTAAATTTTTTAAAAATTAATTATTTTAACTATTTTTCATTTAATTTATACTAAATCGGGTCCATAAACTTGAAATATTAATTAATTTTGTTAATTTAATAACTTTTTTATTATAATGAATTTTGAAAAAAAAATTATATGTCATCAATCTACACAAAATTATTTTCTATTTTAAAAAAAAATTAAAATGTTAAATTTACATCAAATTATGTGGGCTGTACACGTCAAATTTTTAAAAAGATAATTACAGTCATTAAAAAAAAATATTTAAAAACAAAATATAGAAAAATATGCTCATCAATCTTTAGTGTGTTACAAACCATTTCCCAAAACAGTTTGAGAAAATAATTTTAATTGTGTCAAAAAGTGTGGGTCGTACACATGCATGGTATGGTCCTGAAACAATCATTTTTAAAACATAGTTTTCAGAACTCCATTCAAAAAGTTATTTTTTATTATGTGGGTATTAAAATAAATTACATATTTGGAAAGTAGACTCAAATGGCTATCTTTTATATTACTGACTTTTTCCAAGATTCAATCTCCAAGTGTTTCAAAATTGAAGCTCAAATGAGACGAAATCTAAAAAATTAGGGAAAACATTTCCACTTTTTGGCCAAAAAGTGGACTCAGCTTCTTGCACTAACCCATATTTATATTTATATATAGTTATACTATTATGTACATTTATTTATCCAAACTAAGCCTTTGGCTAGTCTTGGAAATTGATTTCCACAAAACAATGGGGTAATAATTACTTGAAATGACAGAGGAAGTATAATTAATGAGTACATCAAGTGACTCTGGTGTAATTATGTATGAGCCACCTCACTAGCAATCATGCAAATTGATGGTTCTCTGTGATCAACACTTGGATTTTCTCTTTATATACATTGGTATGTAGGATGTATTTTTCTGAGGAAGGTTTTGAGATTTTGTGTTGAGTACTCTATCAATGGAGTCGGATATCAAACTGGTATCGGCTAGTGATAATAGGCTCATGGCTTTCCATAGTGAAATAAAGGCAGAAAGATGGTATATGGTCCTCAAGGATGTTGACGACTTCACCCTCAAGGCAATTCAAGTAATCATGGGGGAAGAAAACTTCAGTCGAGAATTTTTCTACAGGGTGAATTGCGACATCCCTGCCAAATTCTCAGCCATCTTGCTACGAGTAGGCATTTGCAAAAATGAGGTAATTCTCCTAGGTGAAATGCTTTTTAAGAAGGAATTTTTAGGCCTCTTTGAGAAAGATATAGGTAGTATAGATGAAAGGCCTATGATCCCCTTTCCATAAGATTATGGCAAGGAGGACTGTATTACCAGGAGGCCAGTGTTAATGGTAAGGAATATAGCCAAATTCAATGAATGTATGCCTGCCATCCGTAGGAATGTTGATTTTTTGTTAAAATGGCTTCACATTAAGGAGGCCCTGTATCCGAATTGGTGGATTGACTATCTTAAGGAAGAAGGGTACTAGACCCCTGCACTTGCATATGATATTCCTATGGATAGAATTCAAGTGCTCCCACTGATAATTATAAAGGTCGTGGGGGTAAAATGTATGAACATAAATGATATGGGGGCCTCTAGTAGCCGTGCAAAACCAAGTCGAATTGGGAAAAGTACCCCGCACTTGGCTGCAGAGGATGTCGTGGACCTATCAGACATGGAAGAGGATTAACAAAGGTTCTCTAATAAGGGACAAGGGTTAGGAATTAACTAGTATACATAAGACTATTTTTTGAAGAACATAATCTCTGTTTGTAGTAATAAACGCTCTTAGTAAACTTTAAATAGACCCTTGTATAATATGGGGCTGAACTTATTTTACTCTTAAAAATTGTCAAGGACATATATTATTGTGTTCTATAAATATATGATAGTACTAATGGGTATGTATCTGCAGGACTTTAGCTATCTCCTGGTTTTTAAGTAAACAAATAGGAGGATTAAATTCCTTCCTAGTTAGATGGAATTGACATATTATTAAGATTCATAGTAATATATATTGTTCTTGCTTCAGTGATGTATAGTCTGATGTAATTCAGAGGGTAGGAATTATGTGTATTGCCTCTTCTGTTTATATATATATATATATATATATTTATATGTATATATATATTTATATGTATATATATATATTTATATATATTTATATATATATATATTTATATGTATATATATGTATATATATACATACATATAAATATATTTATATGTATATATATATTTAGTATAAATATGTATATATATATATATATGTATATATATATATGTATATATATATACACACACACAAATATATATATATATACATATATACATATACATATCTATACATATACATATATACATATATATATGTATATACATATACATATACATATACATATACATATACATATACATATATATACATATACATATATATACATATACATATACATATACATATATATGTATATGTATATGTATATGTATATATATACCTACATATACATATACATATATATGTATATACATACATATACATACATATACATATATGTATATACAAATGTATATGTATATGTATACACACACACACACACACACACACACACACACACACACACACACACACACACACACACACACACACACACACATATATGTATATCTATACTGTAATGCTCGTCAAAATACCCTAAAGAAACTAAACAATAATATACAAATGGAGATAATGTTTTTCTTAATTAACATCTAATAACAACTAATGCAACACATAACATCTCTATCTATTTATATTCATTAGCTGATTAACCAATATGAACATACTTCATTGCTCATTCATCAAATAACGCAAGCGGAAATAACACAACATCAATAACCTTTCTCTAGGGTACTTTAACATCATTACTTAATTCATTTCCACAATAACATACCACACACTCGATATGTATATTTCACCTTCATTAATGCATCATATTCTAATTCTCTAACCACGAGATATGCAATCTACAACATTACTTATTCCTCATGATATGCATAATTTTCTTTCTACCAATGCATCTGTGTGAAATCATTCCCATTTATTACATTCAATTAACATCTTCTAACATATTCACTTTCTAATCTATGAATATTCCTCTTTAAATATTATTATCATTCTAATTAGCCTCTAAACATTCCATGAAATAATACAACTAATCCATGAAGCAATTTCCATTCTATTCCAACTATAATCCTCTTATTCCCATGATTCATAAAATTACATCTCTACAATAGTACAATTATAATGTCTCTAAATTCCAACTACAATTCATCTTACAATACGAATACTTTAAATACATCATGAGAATAGCTCTTTCTACTTACAAGATTTAATCTATGATATACCAAAGATATTACATTACATATATTCCATCTTATCCATTACATAAATCTGCTACAAGGTACATCCATAATACATCATGAAGAAGAATCCACATCCACGCAAGAAGAATCCAAGAGAACATCCCAATGGCTAAAAGCACCAACCTCCAGACCATGTGGAACCAAAGGAACCACCCCCCGTGCTAGGAGATGGCACAAGGTCCCAACACACACTCTAAACCTAAGCTGGTACCTAAAACCAAGGAGACTAACTACACAAGGACTCTCAAGAAAGATTCTATATAATACAACAAGAATGACTCCCAGAGGCATAAAACTCATCAAGACATAGATGCATCCAATAAGCATAATCACAAATCATAAAGGGAAAACACATGTAGGAATGGAGTGTCATCACATGCCATCCTCACAACATAATAACATAATAACATAATAACATAATAACGCGTGGCACTAGCCTGATGGACATGTGGAGCCATCTCAACCTATGAGAGACTTAAGGGAGATTAGCTTACGGTCTTCACAACCTTCTCATACTTATCCTAAAACATCCTCCCTAGGACTAAGTCATGAGGCACCAATCAATTTATCATCTTATTAAATGATCTAACTACCCAACCCATCAATTATTAGGTTATCACTTATTTACAAGTCACGGAAAACTCCAATATGCCTTGACGGTCTAGACTTCATGCATCCTTACAAGGAACCTCATGCAAGCCTATCTCTCATGACCCTGGTCATCACAAGGAAGCCCACTCCTCCTAACATGACCCAACAATAAATCACAAGAGGCTTTACCACATAAATAAATGAAAACAATACTCAAAGCAACCAACAACTTCCACACATATTCTTCCAACATAAACAAGGCTACAACAACAACAATATAACAAAATGAGCCTCTTGGCTAACAATAAACAAAGGCATAACAAGCCATCAAATGCTTCCATCACATAAAGAATAACATCACAACAAGGCCTACTCACTTGCTGGTCCAAAACAACATAAAAATCATCTCAATCGTCCATGGCCTATCCACATGGAAGAGAGTCTAAAGTACCCACAATGGTATAGAGAGTAAATATACATAAACCATCAAAATACATCAAGACTGATAAAAGACAAATCTGGAAGGTACTAATAGACCTCGAATAAATCCTCTGGTACAAAATCAATTCGGAAAAATACTTCAAAAATGACCAAAAATGGAAAAATACAAAACACAGTCAGGTTAGCACTTTTGTCCCGCAAGACAACAATTATGCCACATAGAACAATGCAAATGCAACACAGGACAGTGCTTATGCATTCTAGAATCGCGCATATGCATTCTGAAACAATGCATATGTTTCTAGAATCACACTTATGCATCCTAAGACAGTGCAGAGCAGCGCAAATGCATCACAAAACAACACAAATGCATCCTAGAACAACACTTTTGCAGAAATAGCGCTTATGCATAAAACTTACAGAAAAATCAGACAACTTTTGGGTAAAATAACAAATCATAGACTTGACGAAAATGCTCAAAAAACATATGGAAAGAGACGCCCAAAAATAAGGATTACTTGGGTATAAACACAATAAAACATCTCCAACTGTAGATCAAAGTTTACTCACATAACTTCACAACATAAAATGAGCTGGACCACTGCAAAAACTCACAAAGCAATAATGAAGACAGTCCCAAACAATCACAACTGAAGGACTCACAAAGGAAGGCCAATCTAATCTCATACAGGAGAGGATTAATCAACCAAAGGTTTCCACAACAAATTCACAGAGCTGTGAAATGCCATACATAGGAAAAACCAATAATCTCCTAGCAACTATATAAAAATCAAACAATATAACGCTTTCCTTCCCAAATATTAAACTTCAACAACATTAAAACTATAGAATGAAATACCATTTCAACCCAAACCCAAAACAATGTAGACACAAGCATACACAGAGAAGCCATTGAAAATAAATGCAAAGGAAAAGATTTCCAACCTGCAACTTGAAGTAATGGAAAATGAAGTTGAAGAAGAGCTCCCACAAGCCAACCAAGTCCAATCCAGGCTCCAGCTAAATCCAAGAGAGAAGAAATCCCAAGCCAAGAAAGAAGCTTGCTGGAAAAATTTCTAGAGAAGAGCAAAAACCAACCCGAAAAACTTCACGGGAAAGAAAATAAAAAGCAACAATAATCCAAAACCCTAGCCTCAATTTCGGCTAATCAAAATATTCCATTTTGGAATATATTTTACCAACCCACCATATAATATAATTTACTCACCCATTTTGAATTTAACCAATGAGAGTGAAGGGTAGGTAAAGTAAATAAAATATTCTTATTTAGCTAAGTGGGATTGTTTTATTTCTTTATTTAATTTAATGCGTTCATACACTCCACTTAGGAATAAAAGTCAAACTATGGAATAAATATAAGCTGTAAATAAATAATCCAAAAAGGGGATTAAAACCAAATAAACCAAAAGCTAATAAAATAAATTAAAGGACCTAATAAATGTAAGATATCAGTTAAATATCAAACCAAAGAAGATTGAATAATTAATTAAATAATCAAATACCATTAAAGATTAAATCACAAATATTAAATAAATATTAAACCACAATAAAGCTCATCAATTATTAAATAATTATAAAATCAATAAACATTAATTATCAAATAAATTTAAATACCCGATAATTAAATATTCAGAGCTTACAAATTAAATACTTTAGAATAAACATTACCAAATATAAAACTACACATCAAGAGCCACATAATTACTCTAACATAAACAAGTAAATCAATCGGCATACACTGAACTCACCAAACCAAAAGGCCAAGCTTACTAACTGACATGGCAAATTATGCCAAGACGCTGACTACACACGGTGAACAACTTAGACCTAGAGTAGGTGAGGGGAAACTCATGCCATCTCCGAACCACATAAGCCATTGGAACTAAGACACACTTAGACCTATGAAGCCAGGTGGAGTCGATGTTTGGTACCTGCAAAATCCTGCAACCACAAAATGACAATACAACATATATATACATATAGAGAACAAGCAAGTGATAGAGAATCATGACAACACATCCCGCTCGCAATGAGTGATGTGGAATCATCTCTATCACGAAGACAGTCAAACAATAGTCAAACACATATCATAAACATCTCATCATATGTGATCATGAAGTATGGTTAGCGTAATCATAATCATCATCGAAACTGTGATAAATCTAATCTATCAATAATCCATCACATAGTGAGCATATAAAATCCATTGAGTACATATATCATCAAATCACATGATCAATCATGATAGTACCAACATTCATATAGATAATCAAAAGAGAATATGTCCAATAGTGTCTAACCTCCATAATAAATCACTGAAGCACATGAGTAATCATCATCCAAATCATCAAAATATAGTCTAGATAAGTCTATCAAGCATAATGTAAAAGTCAACTCTAACCAAAATAAGTCAAATCAAGGGTGGACACTACATTCTCCCCCCCTTTGCCCAGGCTTACTCCTGGAAGCTTGAGAACAAATAGGGATATAGCTCTCTCATCCACACTGCGTCCTCCCATGTAGCTGAAGAATCATCAATCGGATCCCACTGGACCCTTACCTACTCTACACTTTGACCTCTGAGTGACATCTCTCTGTGCTGAAGAATGCGCACAGGCTCCATAGAAAGCTGCTCATCCTCGACCTGCAAAGCATTCCAATCCAACACATGTGAAACATCAGGATGATATAACCTCAAAACTGAAACATGAAAGACATCATGGATGTAGGACAAACTAGGCAGCAAGGCAAGGCGATAAGCCATAGGACCAATTTGCTCCAAAATCTTGAAAGGTCCAACAAACTGAGGTGCCAACTTAGAGCCTTTTCTGTAAGAGATCGGACTCTTTCGTGGGTGAACTCTTAGAAATACCTTGTCACCAACAGAAAATTGTTTGTCCACTCGATGAGCATCCACATATTTCTTCTATCTATCTTGAGCGACCAACAAATGCTCTCTACTATTGCTCCTTCATATCCTGCAACATCTCTGATCCAATACGCACTCTATCCTCTAAACGATCCCAACTCAAGGGCGTGCGACATGGTCTACCATATAACGCCTGATAAGGAGACATACCAATAGAGCTATGGTAACCATTATTGTATGCAAACTCAACCAAATAGATATAATCTTCCCAATGAGACTGCTGATCCATCACGTACATCCTCAACATGTCCTCCAATACTTGGTTCACCCTCTCTGTCTGTCCATCTGTCTCAGGGTGATAAGCTAAACTAAAGTTCAACTGCATACCCAAATCATGCTGAAGAGCTGTCCAAAATACTGATGTGAACACTGGATCACGATCTGATATGATCCATTGAGGAATACCATGCAACCTCACAACTCCTTCCAAGAAAACTCCGGCTTACTGTCGCTGTTGTATACGATGACCTGATCGGAGAAAAGTGCGCTACTTTGGTCAATCTGTCTACAATGACCATAATAACATCATGATGATGTGAAGACATGGGCAATCCAACTATAAAATCCATAGATATAATGTCCCATTTCCATCTCGGAACCATATGTGACTATAACAATCCTGCGGGATGTTGATGCTCTGCCTTCACTCACTGACACTCTAGGCAACATGCCACAAAATCTGCAATATCTCTCCTCATACTAGACCAATGATATATCTATCTCAAATCCACATTCATCTTCTTGACACCTGGATGTGCCGAGTAAGGTGCACGATGTGCCTCCGACATGATCAAAACTCGAAGACCATCTAATGGTGGAACATAAATGCGTCCCAAATACCTAAGAAGTCCATTTGATTCTATCGAGTAACCTGCATATCTTCCCTCAAGGGCTCTGCCTGTGGCAACCTTTGCGATAATCTCCTGATACCATACATCCGAAGAAAGGGCACTAAGAATGTGGCTCCTCAAATCCACACTAAGTGACATTGCTGAAATCTCATGCCTCTTGCGACTCAATGCATCTGCTACCACATTCTCCTTACCTTGAATATATCTCACCTCAAAGTTGTACTCACACAAGAACTCCATCCAATGCCTTTGCCTAGCATTCAAATTCAGCTACGTGAAGATATACTGCAAACTGTTGTGATCACTATGCAACTCGAATCTATGTCCAAGAAGGAAGTGCCTCCACCTTACCAAAGCATGAACCACTGCCGCTAACTCAAGATCATGGGTGGGATAATTTTGCTCATGATTCTTAAGTTTACGCGACTCATATGCAATCACACGACCATCCTGCATCAATACTGCTCCTAGACCCTCCAAAGAAGCATTCGTGCACACCACAAAATTTCCCAAAGGATCCGGTACTGCTAGAAGAGGTGCACTGGTCAAACGCTCCTTAAGGATCTGAAAAGCTATCTCACATTGCTTTGTCCAAACAAACTTCTTCCCTTTTCTCTAAAGAGAAGTGATAGGATGAGCTATCCTGGAGAAATCCTGAACATATATGCGATAATAACCTGCTAAACCCATGAAACTACGCACCTCTCCCACATTAGTGGGTGCTGGCCAATCAACAATTGCTTGAGAAGTGATTTGATCTTGGAAACACATGTAACCAGGAATGCATGTCTCCTGGAATGTAAGCATTAGTATAGGTAAATTATGAATGAGATTTTCTTATCCATTATTGGATCTGGGCTAGACCGGAGGTTTTCTTCCCTCCATTCTTTCCTACTGGGGCCCACACAGAATAGAGGTGTAAAACTCATTTTTAATAATAAAATTTTGGCTACAACCTTTTATCAATTAAAAAAAAACAAAAAATAACTTTCAATCTTTGATGTTAAAAAATAGATCGCCCATCTCAAATAACAAGATGCCTTCGACATATTAAATTACATAAAATTAATATTATTTTTCCAAAAAAAACTACATATATACATATATATTTATATTTCAAAACATATATTTTTAGTTTTAAATTAAACATCCTAAATTATAATATATATTAATATCTTTATCGCATGTTTAAAATAAAATAAAATTTAAATAAAAAATAAACATTAAATAAAAGTTAATGTTTCTTTTTAAGAAAAATAAGTAAAATTAAAAGAACCAATTTAATAAGCATGCGA
Source organism: Cryptomeria japonica (assembly GCF_030272615.1). Lineage (NCBI taxonomy): Eukaryota > Viridiplantae > Streptophyta > Pinopsida > Cupressales > Cupressaceae > Cryptomeria > Cryptomeria japonica. The sequence goes on from NC_081405.1 coordinate 186,417,434, forward strand.
AGTTCTTTTAAAACTAATATATAGTATATTAAAAAAAAACTGAATTCTTATGAGTTTTGAAAAGTTCATTTTAAAATCATTATGCAAGTCAAAGTTTATGCAAAAGTAAAACATAGGAAAAGCCATGTTTTAGTGCATATCCTTTTTAAGCAAAAATCTTTGTTTTGATTTCTTAAATTAGAGGGGAGTTCATTTTGGAAGAGAAAGATTGATAGCAGTCTCCTCTCATGAATAAGTTGGGCTTTTTGTCAGTTTAGCGATATATCTCGGTAAGTCACTGCTAAAGTTTTAAACATTATCTTTAAACATTAGCTAATGGATTTTATTTTTGAAGATGATCTGTATAATGATTTGTGCATGATTTTCTATATTTTTCATTACTTTCTTCTATTTATGTGCCCTCATGTCAATGAAATATTTGTACAAGGTGTAATATTTGTAAGAGCCTCAAGATGAAATACTTGAATAAGGTGTAATATAGACTAGTGGTTATGTATTTGACAAGTAAGATTATTATTTTTTGTGTAGTGTATAATCTTGTTAAAATTTAGTAAAATTAATATGTTTAACTTTAGATGATTGAGGGAAGGAAGTAATGCAAGATTATTAGGTACCAATGAATGCCAATTCTGTAATACTTAAATTGTGTTTGAGGATAGAATGAAGGGATATATTAACATTAAGATAAGTAAGTTGAATTGATAGAACCTATTCCATGAAATAAGAAAGACTCATGGGGTTACCTAATTATAAAGTTAGCATCAAAAGTTATTAAATGGTCATATATTTAAAATTAATTGATGATAATCATTGGTTCGTATTACTTTTCATGATATTAACTTCAAGTGGATAAATATTGTGATAGGCTATACCATTTCCTTGGATGGGTATGATTAAATATGTCTTATAGGACTTCTTGTTAGATGAGAATGTTCAAAGGGTTTAAGAATCTTTAACTATGCAATAGTTACAAAAATTTAGCCAAAAACAATATAGTTATGTTTGGAGACTATAGTATTTGGTTCTACATGAAAATAATAACTACTTTAGATATAAGAAAGGATGGTCCTTGATTTTACACAATAATATAGAACTAAAGGCCCTTGAATTGACATCATGTGTAATGCCCCGCCAGGAAACCCCAAAGGGATTACACTAAAACACAAGAATAGAGTGCAAATATTTTTTAAAAAAAGTTAAAACAAAATAATGAAATATTGAGTTAACATAAGTTTAGATTACACAACAAAAAGACTTAACTAACACTTAAAGGGTTTCCTAACGTGATTACTTGATTCAACACTTAACTCAACTCACGCTAATTAATCCAATTAAGTTGATTAACTCAATGACATGATTATACTAAAACAATGGTTAAATTTATCTGATAGGTTAAAAATATAGATAACATGATTAAGTTCATCCATTACAGTTTAACAATACATTACATCCAATCTTACATTAAAACATATGTCATGCATCTAATTTCCATGCATACTTTAATTGCATTAAAAGCTAATGAATATTGTCCATTATACTAACTTACATCCTCCATGATCCAAATTACTGCATTTAATAAGATAACTACATACATGCATTTAAGATTAATATCATCTAATCCACAATATACCTTTTAACCATAATGCCATCCATACATGCTAAATAAAAAAGAACCAGATGAACACAAACAACACATAATACCAAATTGATATCGGAGTTCACCCCTAATGGGCTACATCTCTGGGTTTGCTCAACTGCAAGACCACTCTGATAAATAATAGGGTGAAGAATACATAAGGTTCACTTTCATTACAACCTGCCAATAAGGCCTGCATAAATAAATAATACATATGACCACACTGGTCAAAAGATACATGAATGATCCTAGAAGAAGGAAAAGGATCCATCTGAAACATCATAAGAATCAAATACAAAAGAACAACTGGAGCACCCGGGAAACTAAGTCTTCGAAACCCATCATAAGAAACCCGCGGTCTATCATAAATATCAGGTACTCTCAAAGGCATAAACAACTAGATATGACTCCACAATAGTACTCCTAGCAAAGAAAACACCGACTGCACACTAGTAAACATAAGGGATGAGTCTCATCACATAGCTTGGTATGGTTAATCTGGTAGGTCTCCATAGGTCCTGACCTCCTGGGTTACCCTAGCAACCTTTCTCGAACCTCCAACCCATCCAAGTCTCATGTGGACCCAACACGTCCTTTCGTGAAGACAAGGTTGTTGGTTTGCTATTTCAGGCCTTCTCACTGCATTCTGAGTCTATACTAGCACTCATCCCATGCGTGAGGCACAATTATCTTACTTAGTGTTATTTATCTACTAAACTTTCTAATAAAATATTATGTTATCACTTATTTAGACACACTTTCGATGGGTTACTCTGCTACCACTTTGGGCGTGACCCCCACTCGAAAGCCACTCTCTCGTATGACACTAAACCATAATCAAATGAAACTACTAACACCAAGGAATACACTAGGACAAGTTTATGGAGTTCAATACGGTAGGAATACCCACTTGGCCAAACAAGTCCTCACATGAGGTGCATTGACTGATGGTTCTATAACTAGAGACATGACCAACTACAATCAAACACATAACAACATCCATCACTCGCATAAAGGACATGACCAGATACAAAATCATCACATGAAAACAGTCAATACTAGAGATCAAGGACATAACTAGTTACAAAATAACCATATGACAATATCCAACACTCACAATCAAGGACTTGCCATTTCTTAATCAAATGTGAATACAAAAAATTAAACACACATAGACATAAATCTTGTACACATAGTCATTTTTCCATATCACTTAAACATTACAATCGATCCAGTTTCCTAATAGATCTAAATTTGATTGCGATTTGTCTACCTCATTAAGGTACATGTTGCCCATGGTTTACTAACTCACTATAATTCAATTTACATCATAAAATGATATAAATATTGTTGGTATTTTGGTATGGTTTTGTCATTGATGTCAACACCTACTAAAAACAAGCACTTTGGAGATCCAGCAACATTCACCGGCAAGCAAGTAAATTGTGCAACAGTTACTGGTATATGGTTCACCGGTAGGATATAATGTTCACTGACACCTAGAATGATATGGAAGACACTTGGTAATGTTGAAGACATCGTGTGAACACTTTGTTTTGAAGAATTAATCATTGGTATATTCATATTTGCATATTTACTTTTATCGGCAAATAGGTCCAGGTTATCTAGGGTTACACCGATAGGTTTATCTTTTTCAAATCAGCATGGCACGCTATGAAGATGATTTATTATTACTATAAATGCATTAAGCCGACATGTTCAATCGGTTATTGCATCGGATATGATAGTGTATGTAAAATGATTTTATTGTAATATCTTGTAGAGTTGACCTACTAAAATTGGTCTTAGGGTATGGTATATATGTAAGATCTTATTTGTAAGATCAAACGTGGAATGCGAAAAAAAATTGAGTGAAGCTATATGCGAGATCAAGCAGAGGTATACATGAGGACATCATTTGAAGGTGAAGTTAGGTTTTTGTAGAAGCATATCAAATAACACCGGTACTGAATTCAGCATATGAAGATGCTATTTTGTGAAGTACATTCTTATTGGATTTAACCATCCAACTGTAGTTAGTGTGACTCCCATTTTGTGATTGAGCAGTAAGCTCTAGGCTATTGGCCTTTCTGCATGTGCAGACCCCATTTATGTACACTTACTATCTACAGTAGTATCATCTGATTGTGGGTAAGGTTTCCCACCATGGTTTTTCCCCTTACAGGGTTTCCACATACAAATATTGGTGTCATGTGTTGTGGATGACTTTATGTTTATGTTTCATGCATTAATCCTTACCGGTATAGCAATTTACTGCTAACACTGTCTACTGACATACTTAACTGGTTTATTGGTATTAAGCATTAAGTTGGTTAATTAGTTTTTTTTAAATTTATTAGACAACTGATTCACCCCCCCTCTCAGTTGTCTCTGGGACCTAACAATTGGTATCGGAGCTTAGTCCTCTTTTAAAGAAGTTTAACAACTTGAGCAGATCCAATGTCTACTATTTATTTCAGGAAGGACAGTCCTAAACTTGATGGAACCAACTATGGGATATGGAAGATCAGAATGGAGACACATATGAATTGCATTGGTAAAGACATCTGGGAAGTTACTAAGAATGGTTATACTGCTGCTATAGTTGGTCAGAATACTCCAACTACCTTAGCTAAAGATGAAGATAATGATTGAAAAGCAAGAGAAGCACTTTTGAGCACATTATCCGATCAACAAATCATGGTATTATCAGATAGGTCTACTATTGAAGCTATTTGGGATCATTTGGAAACACTGAATGAAGGAGATTCCATAGTCAAGATTGCAAAACTTGAAAGCTTTCGAGTCAAGTATGAACATCTAAAAAATGGAAGAAGAAGAAAGGATTTCTGCTTTTATGGAAAGAGTAAATGAAATTATTTTGGGTATTAAATGTTGTGGAGGAACTCTGAGTGAGGATGAAATTGTTTCAAAAATATTAAGAGGTTTTCCACCAGCATACAAAATGAAGGTTACTGCTATAAATGAGTTGAGAACAATGCCTAATACATCAATAACTAGGGATACATTGATTGGAAAACTTTCAACCTTTGAAATTGAGGAATTTGGTCCTATTGCTACTATAAAAATTGATTTGGCCTTTAAAGCATCAACATCATCTGCTCCATCATTTGACAAATCAGACTGGAGAGCCTTTATGCAAGAGAACTTGAAGAATCCAGAAAGGAGAATGAAGAGATTGAAGAACTTGAAGCACTATTTGCAAGAAAAATGCCAAAAGGTCCAATTGGAAGTAAGTATGAAGGTAAAGAACCCTTTAAATGTTTTAACTACAATAAATTGGTCATATGGCTTCAAGATGCCCTGATAGACATGCTAGACTAAGAGAAGAAGCTAGAAGAACATACAAGCCTAATCCTGAATATCAGAGATATAGATTTAAGAAGAATTAAGACAAATCTTGTTACATTGCTGATGAAGGTGTGACTGATGATTCTGATGAGGATCCAGCAGACAATGGATGGGTTTTTATTGCTATAACAGAAGATCAATCTACACCTACTGCTCAACTGGTAGAACAAGCCCTAGCAACTAATGTTGAAGCAAAGGATGAATGGATCATTGATTCAGGATGCTCACATCATATGACTGGAGACAAAGGTAAATTCTTAAACTTTCAAGAATACAATGGAGGTTTAGTAAGATTTGGATATGACAAAGCCTATTCAATCAAAGGTAAGGGTTCAATATCTCTTGATGGTAAGCATAACACTGACAATGTCTACTATGTTGAAGGATTAAAGCATAATCTTTTAAGTGTTGGTCAATTAGTTGAGAAGGGATTTCAGTTACAATTAAAAAATGGAAAATGTAAAATCATGAATAGAACTGGTTTGGAAATTGCAACCGGTAATCAGACTAGAGGCAATATCTTTCATTTGAATAACAGTGAAAAGGCATGCTTAATTACACATATAGATGAAAATTGGTTATGGCATAAGAGACCATGTCATGTAAACTTTGATTGCATGGTAAAAATCAGTACTTCTAAGGTAGTTAGAGATCTACCTAAAATTGTGAAACCTCAGAATACAATAATGCTCTTGATTTAATTCACACTGATTTATGTGGTCCAGCAAGAACTAAAAGCTTACAAGGTGATAGATATTTCATGCTAATTATTGATGATTATTCTAGAATGTGTTGGGTTACTTTTCTCAGAGAGAAATCAAAAGCACTTGGAATGTTCAAACTATTCAAAGCAATGGTTGAAAATGAAACCGGTAAGAAAATCAAATGTTTAAGATTAGATCAAGGAGGAGAATTCACATCTAAGGACTTTAATACATTCTATGAAGTGAATGGAATTAGAAGACAGTTAACAGCACCTCAGACACCACAGTAGAATGGAGTTGTTGAAAGGAAAAACAAAACTATCTTGGATGCAGCAAGAAGTATGTTATCAGAAGCAAATCTACCACATGTGTATTGGAGAGAGGCAGTTAGCACTGCTATCTAAACATTCAACAAAGTTCACATCAAAGGTGAAACCGGTAAGACCCCTCATGAACTATGGTTTGGTAATACTCCTACTCTTAAGTATTTCAGAATTTTTGGAAGTAAATGTTATATTAGAAGAGATGAGTATATTGGTAAATTTGATCCTAGAAGTGACGAAGGAATATTTCTTGGTTATTCATCTAAGAGCAAGGCATATAGATGTTTTAATAAGAGATTGCAAAAAATTGTTGAGAGTACAAATGTAAAGATTGATGAACAATTCAGAGGAACTTCAAGATATATAGACTCTGAACTGGCAACATAAATTGTGACAAATGAACCTATACTGAATCCACCAGTACAGAATGAAGATCCAGTTACCTCGGTATCATCAGAAGATTCCACAATAATTGAAGAACAACAACAAACTAAGACACCCCAGTATGTAAGATTGAATCATTCTGAAGATCAGATAATTGGAAACAAATTTAAAGGATTTATGACAAGAGGAAGATTGGCAAATGAAGAGGTATGTCTTATTTCTCAAATTGAACCATCATCTATCAATGAGGCATGTGAAGATAATTTTTGGATTAAAGCTATGGAAGAAGAATTAGGACAAATTGAGAAAAATAATACTTGGACATTAGTTCCCCGACCTAAAGATAAAAATGTAATTGGAACTAAATGGGTATTTAGAAACAAACTTAATGAAGATGGTAAGGTTGTCAGAAATAAAGAAAGACTAGTGTGTAAGGGGTATTCTTAGAAAGAAGGAGAAGGAGTTGATTACAATGAAACCTTTGCACCGGTAGCCAAAATTGAGGCAGTTAGATTATTCTTGGCTTTTGCAGCTCACAAGGACTACAAAGTTTATCAAATGGATATTAAATGTGCATTTTTGAATGGAGATCTTGAAGAAGAAGTATATATTGAACAACCTGATGGATTTTCTTTGACAGATGATAATGATATCGTTTGCAAGTTAAGAAAAACTCTGTATGTATTGAAACAAGCCCCAAGAGCTTGGTATGCAAGGTTGGATAAATATCTTTTGAAGATTGGTTTTACTAAAGAAAATGTAGATAACAATTTATATTACAAAATAACTAATGATGACATCTTGATTATTGAAGTATTTGTTGATGATATAATCTTTGGAGGAGAAGATGGATTATGTAAGGAATTTTCTATTAAAATGCAACAAGAATTTGAAATGTCTATGATTGGAGAAATAAAATTCTTTTTTAGGTTTGCAGGTTTCATAGATTGATAAAGGTATATTTTTGAGTCGATCCAAGTACTTGAAAGAATTACTAAAGAAATTTGGGATGGAGAACTCTAAATCGATAAGCACACCTATGACTACAAATGACAAATTATCTCAAAGGGATGAATCTACACCTGTTAATCCAACTAGATACAAATCTATGATAGGAGGTTTACTGTATTTGACACAAACCAGGCCTGACATTATGAATGCAGTATGTATTGTTTCTAGATTTCAGAGTAATCCTAGGGAAAATCATGAATCAGCAGTAAAAAGGATTTTTCGGTACTTACAAGGCACAACAAATCTTGGATTATGGTATCCTAGAGATGAAAATTTTGACCTATGTGCATACACAGATGCAAATTGGGTAGGAGATGTGGATGATAGAAAGAGCACCACTGGAGGAGCATTCTTTCTTGGAAAAAGATTAGTTTCTTGGTTGAGTAAGAAACATAGTTGTACATCTTTATCAACAGCAGAATCAGAATAGGTTGCAGCAACAACTAACTGTACATAGGTATTATGGCTTAAGAGAATGTTGAAAGACATAAAGGTAAAATGCAAGGAACCTATTACTATATATTGTGATAACACTGCAATAATTGATATATCTAAGAATCCAGTATTACATTCTAAAATAAAACATGTTTCTATCAAACTAAATTTTCTAAGGGAAAAAGTTAAAGAAAAGGAGATAAAACTGGTTTATGTGAATACTAAAGAACAACCTGCAGATATTTTCACAAAACCTTTGCCTAAGGAGACTTTTGAATATCTCAGAGATCAGCTTGGAGTCATACCACCACCGGTAGAGACTTAGACAGTTGATGATTGTCATCAATCGACATAATTAAAAAGACAAATCTTTATCCCGGTATTTGATGAGGAAGATACTTCTTAGGGGGAGTAGTTGGTATTTTGTATGGACTTGCATTTTTTAGCTTTGGCATTTGATGTCAAAGGGGGAGAGATATCTATGGAAAAACAAATTATCTTTTGAGGAGAGATTGCTGGTTTTTGGTATTTGGCAGTTCTATTTTGGCACTTTGATGGTTTTTCCATCTTGTGTTGCCATCAATGCCAAAGGGGGAGATTGTTGGTATTTTGGTATGGTTTTGTCATTTATGTCAACACCTATTGAAAACAAGCACTTTGGAGATCCAGCAACATTCACCGGCAAGCAAGTAAACTGTGCAACAATTATTGGTATATGGTTCACCGGTAGGATATAATGTTCACCGACACTTGGAATGATATGGAAGACACTTGGTAATGTCGAAGACATCATGTGAACACTTTGTTTTGAAGAATTAATCATTGGTATATTCATATTTGCATATTTGCTTTTATCGGCAAATAGGTCCAGGTTATCTAGGGTTACACCGACAGGTTTATCTTTTTCAGATCAACATGGCATGCTATGAAGATGATTTATTATTATTGTAAATGCATTAAACCGACATGTTCAATTGGTTATTGCATCGGATATGATATTGTATGTAAAATGATTTTATTGTAATATCTTGTAGAGCCAACCTACTAAAATTGGTCTTAGGGTATGGTATATATGTAAGATCTTATTTGTAAGATCAAATGTGGAATGTGAAAAAGAATTGAGTGAAGGTATATGCGAGATCAAGCAGAGGTATACATGAGGACATCATTTGAAGGTGAAGTTAGGTTTTTGTAGAAGCATATCAACATTACACCAGTACTGAATCCAGCATATGAAGATGCTATTTTGTGAAGTACATTCTTATTGGATTTAACCATCCAACTGTAGTTAGTGTGACTCCCATTTTGTGATTGAGTAGTGAGCTCTAGGCTATTGGCCTTTCTGCATGTGCAGACCCCATTTATGTACACTTACTATCTGTAGTAGTATCATCTGATTGTGGGTAAGGTTTCCCATCGTGGTTTTTCCCCTTACAGGGTTTCCACGTACAAATATTGGTGTCATGTGTTGTGGATGACTTTATGTTTATGTTTCATGCATTAATCCTTCCCGGTATAGCAATTTACTGCTAACACTGTCTACTGACATACTTAACTGGTTTACTAGTATTAAGCATTAAGTTGGTTAATTAATTTTTTAAAAATTTATTAGACAATTGATTCACCCCCCCCTCTCAGTTGTCTCCAGGACCTAATAGGCCAAACAAGTCCTCACATGAGGTGCATTGACTGACGGTTCTGTAACTAGAGACATGACCAACTACAATCAACCACATAACAACATCCATCACTCCCATAAAGGACATGACCAGATACAAAATCATCACATGAAAATAGTCAATACTAGAGATCAAGGACATAACCAGTTACAAAATAACCATATGACAATATCCAACACTCAGAATCAAGGACTTGCCATTTCTTAATCAAATGCGAATACAGAAAATTAAACACACATAGACATAAATCTTGTAAAGATAGTCATTTTTCCATATCACTTAAACATTACAATTGATCCAGTTTCCTAATAGATCTAAATTTGATTGTGATTTGTCTACCTCGTTAAGGTACATGTCGTCCATGGTTTACTAACTCACTATAATTCAATTTACATCATAAAATGATATAAATACTTCACAATGAATTTTCAAACCAAAATCACATTAATATAATTATATTTATATGCAAAACATACAAAGATATAATTAAATATGGAGGGCTTGGAACCATGTCAAACAATTCATCAGTAACAATGACATTGTTGATAATAAGGGTACTCTCAACTTGGGCAGATCTATATGGTGGAATATTCTGCATAATGGGGAACAACTGGCCTGCCTTCAAGGGTGTTCTGCCTTGAAATGGCACAACTTAGGTCTTGTTACTTTTGAACACATCTTGAAAGATGGTTCTCTGATTTCTTGGGATGCTCTTAGTTCGGCCTTTAGCCTCCCCTTCTCCCAAGCCAGAACCTACAATGTTCTCAAGAATGCACTCGACCCAATCCTCTCCTCATCTTCCCCTCCTTTGCTTTCCCCAATTTCTTCCCTTTGTTGGGTTGACGACTCTCCCCTCCCTCTAATGAAAGCCAAACTTGTCTACTCTTCCCTTGCTGATTCCAAAGATATCCTAACTCATCTTAATAATTCTTGGAAGCTCACAAGGGATTCTAAAAAGTGTCATTCCACTCTTTTGAGGTTCTGGTCTACTCTGATTGAACCAAAAAATAAGTTCTTTTCCTAGAAACTTCTGCTTCACAAGCTCCCTCTTAAAGACAATAATGGCAACCCCCTATTGTGTAAATTATGTCGTCTCCCTGAATCTATGCTACATATTTTTTTTGAGTGTCATTTCACCAAAGAGGTGTGGAAATTGTTTGGTCTCTCAATTGATACTAAATGTCTTACTATTGATGAGGTGGTACTTGGTTATATTAAAGGTGGCAAGAAATGTGCTAATCTCTTTTGGTCCATTCTCTCCTTGGAAATTCTTTGGATCATTTGAAAATCTAGGAATGATGATGTGTTTATTGGCAAGGGTAGATACCTCACTGAGTCTCTTCGGAGACTCATTCTTTACCTTGTTGCTATGCAGGTCACAGTCGTTCTCCACCTTGATGAGGGAAAATTTGACAGATGGTTGAACGATTTATATACATTAATTAATAATTAAATACATTAATTAATAATTAAATAATAACCAAATACTATTTAATAATCTTTTGAATTAAATAATATTAAAAACTTTATTAAAAAAAAATATAAAAAAATATATTTATTTTTTTGGTTAAAAAATAAAATAGCAATTATATTAGGGTAGACCCACGTGGGTCTCTCTTTCCCCAAGGGATGATTTATAGTGGCAGACGCTACTTTTGGTAGTGCTACTAACAAATGGTAGCAGTTCACTACCCTTGGTAGCGCTACTACCATATGGTAGCAGTTTGCTACCCTCCCACATGGTGGGGTATACCTTGCCACGTTGGGGTACAATTATATTATTTTTTCTTTTATTTTTTATTTTTTATTTTCTTTTAAAAATAGAAAACCCCCAATTTATTACACAGTTTCAGACTGAGACCCAAAATGAAATAAATTTCCATAATAACAATGATTTCCAATATTATTATTTTTTGAATAGCCAGTCCGAGAAAGCTAAAATTAGAAAAAATTCTCCAACAAAATTCCATATTTGGGCAAATGAAATCAATTTACACACAATCCTTCAACCAATTTTGCCAAACACAAACTAATTTCACAATCTATGAACCGAAATAAGAGATTCAAAATGAAATTCTTAACCAAAACATACACACCCATTTTCAGTATAAAAATCAATTTGAACAACCAAGAATTGATCTGGAGGTTGAAAATGAAAGCAAGGAGGATTCAAATTCAAGATTTAACTACAACTCTTCTTTATTCCACAAATTTATGGGATTTTCAAACAAGCACAACCAGATTTCTTCTAAATCAAATCAATTTCTTTTAAACAAAAACCAAGGAGATAAACAAGAATCCAACCTCTATCAGCAATCTTGAGAATGTTTTGATGAAGAACCCAACCTGCAAGCTCAAGAAATTTCTTCTCCCACAAATGCCCCAAAATTTTTCATTTCAAAAAAAAAACTCCCAAAATATTGTTTAAAACCTAGGTTAAAAGGGAAGTTTTTGACCAAAAGTCCATTTTTTGGTTGAAATTATTTTTAACCAAATCAAATTATTTCCCAACAAATTGAATATGCAAATATTGCTTTTCTGCCAAAATTGATTTTCTCAATTGAATTAAAACTAACCATTTCTATTTCAAAATGCCAAAGACGGTAAAATATTTCTATTTTCCAATTTCTAATTAACCTTTCTTTCAAAATACATATACTTAATTTATTCGTCATTTAAAAATAACCATTTAACCAAACTTGCTACAAACAAGAATTTAGCAATCTGATTATTCATTAATCACACAAAGGGGTCCTATTTAATTTAGTCCCTTTAATTTACAAATGTGTAAAACACAATTAATTTAATTAAATACTTAGAATTTAATAATCATTTTTTACCAAACGCACAACACGCAACTCAAGAAGCCAAACCAATACACAACCCACATACCCAATGAAAGGGGAAACTGACGGACGAATGGCGACGCTCACTTGAGAATGACTAGGGTAAAATGTAGGGTCTTACGACTACCTAATCCAATTCTGTGGACCAATAAGGTACACTCAAACCTGCAAATCCAGGTGGAGACGGACCTCGTACCTATGCGGTAATGTACTTGCAATCTCCTGCACCATGAACCACACATGCATACATATATATTTTCAATGAAAGTGTTAGCCCAGGGTTAATAAAATGAATCAAAATAATGACTAATCATACATAATAATCGATGCAAAATCAACATTTACAGGTACACACATTAAGCATAACACTTGTCTATAACATTACAACATGGTAAATCAACCATCCAAGAAAGCCACTTAAAAGTCAACCAAGGTCAAACCAGTTTTAAAATTTGATTAGAGCAGGGGTACTACATCCTCCCCCCCCGGAAGTCACAAGGCTAGAAGGAAACATGCAACCCACATTAGCCCTGAAACTATTTAACAAATATCAAATTGCACATATCCATCTTTTCACAAATAAATGAAACATTATTGCTATATCCTTTACGAATGCAACTATCCATAGGTAAAATACATCCAAATTTATACATTTTATAACATTCTAGGAACTATGTATAATTAGAGCAATGAAACAAGAATTTTCTTCCTTTCATCACACCAAATTAATGCATTAATTGAGGTGAACAACAAGTGCAACACTCATCTACCAAATATGACAAGAAAACATGCCATCATGATCAATTTCTTTTACCATTCCATCCCCTTCTTAATATATTATTGCACAGAAATAGCTTCAAATTTCAAATTCTATAAGCAAGTTAACTTTCATGAAATAAGAGCAACATAAATAACACAATTGCTTACACTTTCCAGGCATATAACAACCTTTCTACAGACTATGCCCCATAACATAGTACTGAAATAACACATTTTACTCCATGTTTACACATAAATATCCATCTACATAACTGGATGTACAACTCATAAGGCCACATGTGAGCATGTATAATGCTCCATCATAGATAACATGCATGATCAACATCTCTATGCCTGATCTCATAACAAAATAATAATGATCATAAATATCCAACATCTCACTCAAGGGATTGATGGTGCTAGGGAACACCATAGTGGTGCTACCTTCCATACAAGAACCTCGTGACCATCCCTTGTTGAGTAAGGTGGTTAGCCTCCAAGAGATAGACACCACACATAGGTAGGTAGTGGATCCTAGCTACATCACATCTTCACATACCCCCATCCTCAAGGTTCCCTACGTCTACTTCCTTATATACACTCAACCAAGACCATCTCATATGTCCTTGGAGAGGAATTCACATTTCAACACAAGACCAACATACAAAAATAATAAGGATAAACCAGTTTAGCCACCAAAATATAGATGAATAAAGATAAAGAATCATCAATTCCAATAGTAAGGCAAGAAAAGTCCGGAATTGCAATACCAAATCAAGTAAGCAAAAGATCGCAAGATCATGGCTAAACCTTCAAAGTCAAAATAAAATAAATTGCTAGTCCACAAAAGAAATAAATAAGAATATCATAATTGCACATAACATCACTATGTGACTAGAATCTAGCCACCAACGAGGAAGGAGAGAACAATAGTCTAGCTATCACAGTAGCTCAACATGTGGTGTGGCCTAGTCACACATCCACATGGCATTGTAGTGTTCACCTCGATATCACCCCACATCACATCGTCACACAACATGGCTCTACCCTAAACAAGTTGGTAGGCCTCATGGTAATGCCTACTACATCCCGCATCATGTCTCAGCACGACATGGCAATACTCCAAGTGGAGAAGACACATAATGGATGTATCCCGCATGGTAGTGTACCTTGCAGAAAAAAACATGCTTAGGTCACACCCCACATAGTGATGTACCTCTCAGGATACTTGTTGTAAGACAGAAGTATACATGGCTAAGGTCCCCCCACATGTCTACTAACACCTACCAACTGGCAGCTCATGTGGAAATAACCTACCTTTCATGAAGACAAGGCAACAAATCCTCCAAGATGCACCATCACTATGCTCAAGAACTACCATCAATATGCTCAAATAAAAGAGGGGAATAGGCTGGCACACATAAATCATATAAATTGGTTCATCAAAAAGGGAAAGTATTGAGTACACCTTTAATATAGTTTCATTATATAACTATATTTTTCCTTGAAATAGAGAAGCTAAAGTCACTTCACGCCGACATTACTCATACGCCGATCCATACTATTCGAGGAATGGTGACTTCTAATACTACCCCTTTAAATATTGAATTACCAACAACCCGCGGGTTGGCACTCAATAGGGTAACAAATAAGAAACATCACATAAATAGTATGGTTTCCCATACTCATAAGTAAACATACCCTCCATGGCTGATTACTTCACCATCCCATGGGCACATATAGAAGGCATTGGTCTTTCACAATACACAACGAAAACACCAATACTGGTTTATACACATTTATGGGGAGTACTTTTCAGTAACACTATCATCTACTCAAGGAAGTTCTTAATTATGATTCCCACATGAATAACTGAATAGAATTTATCTCTAGATACAAGTACTCAAATTATTTATGATTCAAATAAAATAAGGAAGTAACATCATTCCTATATCTTTCACTAATACCACTCAACATTCATATTCTCATTACTAACCATGCAAATTTTCTTTCCAAAGCATAAGACTTCCATCTTTCAATATGAAGCCAAAATGCAAAAAATACAAGTTCATATGCTTTTTATACATTCTATTTAAATCAATGCATTCTTTAGTAGCATCTCTATAAGATCTTATAACTAGGTAAACAGAAGGGTAAGAGAGTTTGATAGTCAACCCATTTCATACATATGCATAAAATAAACAAGAACACACAACCATGCTTAAATTTATCACTATATATGCCTATCATCTTAATTATATGGTTTTTATTTCATTACTGTGTATGAAGAATGCCAATTGGCCTAACATGACATTTCCAAATACTAGGGTTGCAACTGAATGTCCTAATTTTCCAAAAAAATAAAAATAAAAATGAAATCAAGACAGACAATATTTTCATTAATGCAAAACATCTTGCGAACACTTACTACTCTGAATTAATATGACATAAATCATAATCTGTAACTTTTCATAAAAAATTGAAGTACGATAAGAAGGTAAAAGAGGAGCTATTAGCTAAATAATACATAATTATGCATGCACATCAAACATGCTTTTCATTTGCACCTTCCATTCATACTAAGTCAATTATATATATCCAAAAGAAAGTTCAATATAGCATTGTTCAAATAGGTCCTCAATTGAGTCGATATTATGAAACACATACAAAAATCTTTCATGAAAATACATAATTACACTCCTAGCCACTATAACATGTCCCCTTTCACACAACTTATTATAAACAAGGTAGTTTCACTATCAGCTATTCATACAAAATCACACATTACCTAAGATGAAAATTCCATTATGTTACTCCTACAAAACTCATGGAGAATTCCTTTATGAAAAAATACAATTTTCTGCAAATAACCATCATGATCTTTTAAACCCATAGTCCTCTTATTATCTAAATGCATAGAAGAATCATTAGGCTCATACAAGGGTTCAAGAAGTCACAACCTTTCTCTCGCAATAAGAAAACTTACACAAGTGATAAATACACATATAACAAACATTTTAATTTCTAGAGAGAAAGAGGAGGAAAGATGATAAACATTCAATTCGCTACATAATAAGCACTCAACACATATCATACAAGTCCTTCAAGCTAACAACACCAAGCTAGATCATAATCACAATACAAACACATTTCATAATTCCAAATTCAAGACAAGCACTGACCAACCTAATGGGTTAGTCTAAAGAGTACAACAATCAATAAGGGAGGTACATATGACCCTCTCTACAATAAGAGTAATCATGGACCAAGATATCTAATAAGAAAACGAAGCACATATAATCACTCAAAAGCACCAACATCAAGAAGGTGAAAGAAAGGTGTGAACACACATGTTACACACAATTAAGGCTTGCTCTAAAGAATACACAAAAAGACTAGAGCACGAGTCCTTAAGATCTTAAAGATCCTATGCCTCAATTACACACATACAAAATGAGGACAAGCATACAACATAAGGTCTATACACCTCACACCAACTAAGGGCACAAGCGACACCAGAGATCCCAGTGTTTGCAACATTGACTCTAATAGCAAATGTAATGCCCTACCAGGAAACCCCAAAGGGATTACACTAAAACACAGGAATAGAGTGCAATTTTTATTTTAAAGTTAAAATAGAATAATGATATTTTGAGTTAACATAAGTTTAGATTACACAACAAAAGACTTAACTAACACCTAAAGGGCTTCCCAACGTGATTACTTGATTCAACACTTAACTCAACTCACGTTAATTAATCCAATTAAGTTGATTAACTTAATGACATGATTATACTAAAACAATGGTTAAATTTATCTGATAGGTTAAAAATATAGATAACATGATTAATTTCATCCATTACAATTTAATCATACATTACATCTAATCTTACATTAAAACATATGCCATGCATACTTTAATTGCATTAAAAGCTAATGAATACGGTCCATTATACTAACCTACATTCTCCATGATCCAAATTACTGTATTTAATAAGATAACTACATACATGCATTTAAGATTAATATCATCTAATCCACATTATACCTTTTAACTATAATGTCATCCATACATGCTAAATAAAAAGGAACTAGATGAACACAAACAACACATAACACCAAATTGATATCAGAGTTCACCCCTAATGGGCTACATCTCTAGGTCTACTCAATTGCAAGACCCCTTTGATAAATAATAGGGTGAAGAATATATGAGGTTCACTTTCATTACAACTTGCCAATAAGGTGTACATAAACAAATAATACATATGACCACACCAGTCAAAAGATACATGAATGATCCCAAAAGAAGGAAAAGGATCCATCTAAAACATGATAAGAAGCAAATACAAAAGAACAACTGGAGCACTTGCGAAACTAAGTCTTTGCAACCGATCATAAGCAACCCATGGTCTATCATAAATATCAGGTACTCTCAAAGGCATAAACAACCAGATATGACTCCACAATAGTACTCCTAGGAAAGACAACACCAACTACACACTAGTGAACATAAGGGATGAGTGTCATCACATAGCTTGGTATGGTTATGCTGGTAGGTCTCCATAGGTCCTGACCCTATCTATTGGGTTACCTTGACAACCTTTCCCGAACCTCTGACCCATCCAAGTCTCATGTGGACCCAACACATCCTTTCGTGAAGACAAGGTTGTTGGTTTTCCATTTCAGGTCTTCTCACTGCATTTTGAGTGTGTAGTAGCACTCATCCCATGTGTGAGGCACAATTATCTTACTTAGTGTTTTTTATCTACTAAACTTTCTAATAAACTATTAAGTTATCACTTATTTAGACACACTTTTGATGGGTTACCCTGCTACCACTTTGGACATGACCCCCATTCGAAAGCCACTCTCCCGTATGACACTAAACCATAACCAAACGAAACTCGTAACACCAAGGAATACACCAGGACAAGTTTACAGAGTTCAATACAGTAGGAATACCCACTTGGCCAAACAAGTCCTCACATGAGGTGCACTGACTGATGGTTCTCTGACTAAAGACATGACCAACTACAGTCAACCACATAACAACATCCATCACTCGCATAAAGGACATGACCAGATACAATACCATCACATGAAAATAGTCAATACTAGAGATCAAGGACATAACTAGTTACAAAATAACCATATGACAATATCCAACACTCACAATCAAGGACTTGCCATTTCTTAATCAAATGTGAATACAGAAAATTAAACACATATAGACATAAATCTTGTAAAGATAGTCATTTTTCCATATCGCTTAAACATTACAATCGATCCAGTTTCCTAATAGATCTAAATTTGATTGCGATTTGTCTACCTCATTAAGGTACATGTCTCCCATGGTTTACATACTCATTATAATTCAATTTACATCATAAAATGATATAAATACTTCACAATGAATTTTCAAACCAAAATCACATTAATATAATTATATTTATATGCAAAACATACAAAGATATAATTAAATATATATTAATTAACTAAAATTTGATATTTATTTTTCAAAATAAAAATATCATTTCCATTCTTTTTCGAATAATTAATCTAATCTCATCTTTTGCAAAACAAATATATACTTTCCAAATATGGAAATATACATTTAAAAAGAAACTAAAATAGATAATCATTATCCCAATAAAATAAACTTTTCTTGCATATAAATAAAAACAAACTTAAATATTAATTAACATATATTTATTTATATACATTAATTAATAATTAAATAATAACCAAATACTATTTAATAATCTTTTGAATTAAATAAAATTAAAAACTTTAATTTAAAAAAAATAAATATATTTTTTGTTAATAAAAAAAATAGCAATTATATTAAGGTAGACCCACGTGGACACCCACGTGGGCTTCCCTTTCCCCAAAGGATGGTTTATGGTGGCAGATGCTACTTTTGGTAGCGCTACTACCAAATGGTAGCAGGTCACTACCTTGGGTAGCGCTACTACCATATAGTAGCAGTTCGCTACCCTCCCACGTGGTGGGGTATATCCTGCCACGTGGGGGTACAATTATATTATTCTTTTCTTTTTTCTTTTTTTCTTTTTTTTCTTTTAAAAATAGAAAACCCCCAATTTATTGCACAGTTTCAGACTGAGAACCAAAATGAAATAAATTTCCAAAATAACAATGATTTCCAATATTATTATTTTTTTGAATAACCAGTCCCAGAAACCTAAAACTAGGAAAATTTCTCCAACAAAATTCCATATTTGGGTAAATGAAATCAATTTACACACAATCCTCCAACCAATTTTGCCAAACACAAACTAATTTCACAATCTATGAACCAAAATAAGAGATTCAAAATGAAATTTCTTAACCAAAACCTACACACCCATTTTCAGTATAAAAATCAATATGAACAACCAAGAATTGATTAGGAGGTTGAAAATGAAAGCAAGGAGGATTCAAATTCAAGATTTAACTACAACTCTTCCTTATTCCACAAATTTATGAGATTTTCAAACAAGCACAACTAGATTTCTTCTTAATCAAATCAATCTCTTTTAAACAAAAACCAAGGAGATAAACAAGAATCCAACCTCTATCAGCAATCTTGGGAATGATTTGATGAAGAGCCCAACCTGCAAGCTCAAGAAATTTCTTCTCCCACAAATGTCCCAAAATTTTTCATTTAAAAAAAAACAACTCCCAAAATATTTTTTAAAACCTAGGTTAAAAGGGAAATTTTTGACCAAAAGTCCATTTTTTTGGTTGAAATTATTTTTAACCAAATCAAATTATTTCCCAACAAACTGAATATGCAAAAATTGCTTTTATGCCAAAATTGATTTTCTGAATTGAATTAAAACTAACCATTTCTATTTCAAAATGCCAAAGAGCGTAAAATATTTCTATTTTCCAATTTCTAATTAACCTTTCTTTCAAAACACATATACTTAATTTATTCATTATTTAAAAATAACCATTTAACCAAACTTGCTACAAACAAGAATTTAGCAATCTGATTATTGATTAATCACACAAAGGGGTCCTATTTAATTTAGTCCCTTTAATTAAAGAATGCATAAAAACACAATTAATCTAATTAAATATTTAAAATTTAATAATCAATTTTTACCAAATGCACAACACGCAACTCAAGAAGCCAAACCAATACACGACCCCCATACCCAACCAAAGGGGAAATTGACGGACGATTGATGACACTCACTTGAGCATGAGTAGGGTAAAACGTAGGGTCTTATGACTACCTAATCCAATTCTTTGGACCAATAAGGTACACTCAAACCTGTGAATCCAGGTGGAGATGAACCTCATACCTATGCGGTACTGTACCTGCAATCTCCTGCACAATGAACCACACATGCATACATATATATTTTTAATAAAAGTGTTAGCCTGAGGTTAATAACATGAATCAAAAGAATGACTAATCATACATAATAATCGATGCGAAATCAACATTTATAGGTACACACATTAAGCATAACACATGTCTATAACATTACAACATGGTAAATCAACCATCCGAGAAAGCCACTTAAAAGTCAACCAAGGTCGAACCAGTTTTAAAATCTGATTAGAGAAGGGGTACTACATCATGAGAGGAAGTCCTTAAGGTAATATTTGCTTAGGCTGAATGTCTATTATCTATATTTTATTTTGATGCAATTTATTGAAGATATATGATATCTTTTATTATTGATCAGTGCTAACAAATGTAGCTATAGTAAGTTATTTTGTCTTATTTTGGTGATCGTTGATTAGTGATCGTGATTTATGAAAACTCTTCATTGAATATCATAATAGTATTCTTAGATAATGAGAATAAGGTGTGGACTATCTTTTGTCATCTAATGTTGACTTGCTCTAATAGTTTCTTTTTTTTTTTTTTGACTATTTGATATCTATTAAATAATTGTACTTGAAGATATATTCAAATCTTAATAGTAGACACATTGATATGCATAGGCCAATGCATTCTTATTCTCATATGTGTTCCTATCTACTCTTATTTCTTAGGTAGCTTCAATATGCTTATGTATGCATGAATGCATTCTTGTGTTTTTCTTCGTATTGAGATAAATCCAAGTTATAGTATTTCCTCTTGGAATAAACTTGATAGAGAAGGAACAAAGATCTCAAAATGATTTTTGATAGTTAAGAAAGAATTGTTGTTTTTGTCTTCACTTGTATGTTTTATGCATCTTGTGTGCTCATGATATCATTACATTAGTGTTAGAATGTGGTTATATCATACTACACAAATTCTATTACTCTTGCTATTATCACATTGCTGGTCTTCTTCATGTTGAACTAGGTATCTTTCATGTCATGAAGGATTTTGTGGAAATGTAACTAGCTACATTATGGTAGGGTGGAAACTTGCGTTGACGATGTTCTTGCCCATGGTGTGCTTGAGGGAGATAGATGTCAAGATTTCCTATAATGGTGGTCTTCATATTTTGTTTATTATGTATTTATTGTGTTCACCCATGTGTTCTAATGTAAACGAATATGTTTCCTTATGTTTATCTTTGTTGACCTTCTACACGAGAGCAACAAAGATGATGGAATGATGGAATATGGTGCAATAATAGAATAATGATATTATCACACTCAAAATGATACAATATGAATCAATGGTCCCTTGTACTAACTAAGTTGATATGATCTCATCTGAATTAGCTTATAAGGGAGAGGTGAGTGTTGATTATAAAGTAGAATGTGGGCATATAATTCCAAGAGGAGTAGTAACTCCTAAATGGCCAATTGTGGCGTAAAATACTCAGAAGGAGACAAAAAAATGGTTATGAGAGGTAGCATAAAAAGACAAAAGATGGTGTGAGACTAAACCACCCATGTATGGGTGAGAGTGACACATGTAATCGATAGATTATGCCATGTGTTATTATATAACCATGTCTCATATAACTCAAGTATGCTTAATAATATGTAGGAAAAATAAATATTAAAAACCTCCACTAACAATGGTTTTCCTTACATAGCCTCAATTCTATCTTCACCTAAGGAGGTTATGCCACATGTTTTGGCATTTGCCAAGTAGGTAAAACCCTACACCTTTTATGGGTAGTTGGAATTAATGCACCTATTGTATGTGTATGCCCTTGTTTTTCTATATATACAACACTCTCTTCTCACCTTAACAAATTTGATAACTCTTTTGGTGAGAGTGATGAGAGTATTATCAAATTGTCTTGAATTGTCTCTACTTTTCTCTCTTTCAGATTCTATTTCCATTCCACTATTTTGATTTTGGATCATCTATATATTAGTATTGGGCATACACCATCAATTGTGTGCTATATATCCATAATCAAGTTACTCACAAATCTATGAAGGTGTTAACTCCTTTTCAATCTTGGACTAGTCAGAAACCCATAGTTAAGCACTTTAGGAGTATTTGGCTCTCTTGCATAGGCCCTCTCTTGCATAGGCCCACATTCCAGTAGAGAAACACAAGTCTATGAATACATAGATCAAGCCTTATATGTGTTAGGTATCTAGATGATGTCAAAGGCTACACTATTATCATCCCACCACTCATGAGTTCTTCATTGAGAGGAATGTTTGTTTTTAGGAGAGCCTTTCCGATTGTTCTCCAACCACTTCTCCATCCACCATCAAATTAAAGACATTAGATCATGATGATAATTTTTAGGAGATATCATCCTCCTAATATTGATGAGGAGTATTCTTCATTCACTTTATATGGTGACAATGATAATGAGGATTCATATTCCTCTCCTAGTCATCATTCAAAGGTTGATGTTTCTCCTCTAGATTCTTTAGCCACAAAACCTATTTGAGCTTGTCAGACATTTGAGTCTACAAGGGTTTGAGTTGGTGATCCATCAAACAAAACAAAAATATCAATTTTTGCAAGCTCCACATCTCTTCATTTATTTAGCATCTAATTTATAGTTTTTTTGAGAAGCTTTAGGTATTGTCAAGTGGGATACTTTAATGCAAGAGGGTAAAAACACAAAACTGTGTCACGTTTCAGGCCAATTTATCAGCACAAGTGAATTTAAGTAATTCTAACTAAAAAATAATTTTAGTCAAGTATATGGTCTATAGAGATTAATTATAGCTATCTTATATATGGGCCACAACTTTTCTAATTGGAATTGTCTACTAAATGTATATTTTATACCACTTTGGGTCTAATTATCAATTTTTTATTTTTTTTGAAATACTCGATGTTTCAACAACTCCTACTCTTTTTGAAATGTAAAAATACCCTTTTATAGGTGAATTTTCAAAAATATATATCTTTTAATTTTTTAATTAGTTTTTATGTTTTATATATTATTGTTATTGAAAGTAGGTCATCAACACTAAAATATAAGGTTGATTATCTTCTAAAGGAAAAATACTAAAATTTATTTAAAATTTTTGAAAAAAATAAATGCACTAGAGAAAAGAGTCTATGTCAAGATGATATATTTATTTTCTAATTTGGATAAATAATTAAGAAAAAAAGGTGATGCGAAATGGAAAGAGTTATATTTCAGTACACACAACTTTTCAAATTTATTGAAAAATACATAGACATAAAAAATAGCTAAAAATAGATTTTTGCACTAAAGTTTCAAGTTATCAATATACACCGAAGAAAAAAGGTAAAATTTACTATATAAAGTGTGATGCCTCGTGTAACTTCAATTTGAGCATTTTATCAGCAACTAAATTATAGTGTTTACTATATAAGAAAACACATTCAAATAATTTTTTAAATTTTAAAAAATATTACAAACATAAAATATACATTTTTATTAGTTTACATCATTTCAAAATTCAAAACATATATTTCACTTTCTATTGACTCAATTTAAAATATTGAATCAACATTGTTCATTTCCTTTATATAATTGTGACATAGCTTTGTGCTTTTACAAAAGAAGAGTTTGATTATTTAGAAATGAATCACACATAGGATCTTGTCCCTCTCCTAAGAGAAGGAAATGTGTTTTATGCAAGTGGATATAATAGACAAAAATTATAGAATATGGTTTAATTAATAACAATAATGCTCACTTGGTAGAAAAAGGATTCTCCCAAGTTCTAAAGATTGACTACTTTTTGAATTTCACTCTAGTTACTAAGATGAAATCCATATTACTCATCCTTGCTATAGCTACATACCACCATTGGGAAGTTCATCATATGGATGTGAAGAGTGTATTTCTTCACAATGACCTTCAAGAGAAAATCTATAGGGAGCAACCATAGGGGTTTATCGAAAATCCTTCACTTGTGGTTCATCTTTAGAAGTCTATGGCCTCAAATAGGCTCCATGATCTTGGTATGCCAAGATGGAATCCTTCCTTCTGATATTTGGGTTCACTTGATATCATTCTAATTTGAGTATACATTTTATAGTAGGATGATACTCTCACATTTTTAGTTCTCCATGTTGATGACTTGTTGCTCATAGGGAATCACTCATCCAACATCAAAGTAATGAAAATTACTCTATCAATATATTTGTAATGTCATACTTTACTTATTGGGAATTATGATCACCTAGTCATCTTCATATTTCTTCCTTGGTCAACCCAAGTATTTGTAATGGTTGGAAAATTAAGAATCAGGGTTTCAACAAGTAAAACCACTAACTAGCCCAATTAACCAAATTACATTGAAAGAAGGAGGTAAATTCAATAGATCTAGACACAATTGTTGGATGTTTGGGGAGACTGATGTGAGTATGCTGCAAATATGTGCTTTAGTGATATCTGAGAGATGTGTTGTCATTGATGTCAACATATTTCTCTATCTGTGTCAGTAATGCAATGGAGGTCAGTGAGTTGGTTTGTTCAGCATGTTGATGATCAGAATTTGTGGATCAAAGGGTTTGTAGAGGATTATGTAGATGATTCAGTGCAATTTTCAGAGGTTTGCATGAAGATTTGAGTGAGTTTTGATTATCTGTGTTGTGGCTAGTTTTTCAATTGTTTAGTAATGATAGAGTGTCAGTATTTTGATCTGCATTTCTTTGCATTATAATATTTGATCTGCGGATTTGGAGAAATGTTTGGGACATTGATGTGTGTCTTCAATTCAAGTGGTTCGTGGTTTAGAGCATCACAAGTGACTTTTCAAGGTTGACAATCATTGTAATTAGTATTCTTGAAGTTCAATATAATGGTGATATGATTTTAGTAATTTGAGTTGTTGCAGATGTTGTGGTGGTAATTCATGATGCTTGTAGATGTTTTTGGATTGTGTGTCTTTTATGTTGGTGGTCCATATTGATTGTTATGCGTGTAATTGATGATTTTATCTGGTGTGTTAGGTGTTTTTCATTATTTTGGCCAACTAGATGCTTGTATTGTGTTGTGGATGTTCGATGCATAATTCTTGGAGGTGTTTTGCATTTGAGGCATGTGATATGGGTCTGTGTTATTTCTTAGTCGACATTGCTAGGTCTGCATATGATTTTGTAGCATGCGTGATTAGGTGGTGAGTGTTGAGCTGACCTTGTGAAGAGTTGATGTCATGTATAAATAAATGTAATATCTTTGTAATTGAGTGAGTATGGATGAGAATCAGAATGTGAATGAGAAAATAATATATTCATCTTTTAGAGGCAGAGAAAAAGTGTGAGAAGAATTTGTTATGTGAGAGTTGAGAAACACAACACCACAGGAGCCCAAATGTTCTCTGCAAGTTGAATAACTTGTTACAAGGAGAAACAAGGAAGCAAAAAACAGATAAAACAAATACACAGAAAAAATGCTCAAAAAGATGAGAGCTCAATATTCACAAAATGTGTAATGTGATAATCCTTACAATACAATGAAAGAACTCAACCTTTAATAGGTCAAGAAACCCTAAAAAGGAAAACCTAGGTTTGCACATAATAATTAATAAAAGAATTAATTATTATGCACCTAAAGTTAGCTGAAGTGTAAAAGAGATCTAGGGAACTTAAATAATTAAAAAAATATTGTTTAATTAATCAAGTAAATACCTGAATACTCTAACACCCCCTCTTAAGCTAGACTTAGGGAGAAGATAAAACCTAGAACAACTACTAAAAGCAAGAAAGATGGGTCTCGGCAACAAGGCTTGATCAGGTACCCAAACACAACCAAATCTATATGAATCGAAGAAATAGAGAAAACCACATGGGAAAAAACTCTACTCCAAAAAGAGATGGAAAATAACACCACTGAAGCATGAAATAGATACAAACACTGTCGAAGAGAAAATGTTGATCTGAAGAACCTCCACTAAAGTAGAACATGACCAGGTAGAGAAGACTGTAATCTACATGAGTGCCCTCAAATGACACTACTCAAATTAGATGGCAAACAAGGCAAACTACTGAAATCAAAGATACAGATGGCATAAAAACATCAAATCCTGAAGAGTTGATCAATCGAACCATGGAAGCATTAGAATCAATAGGAAAAACCTCCCCATAATGCTGAAGAGGGAGAGGGACAGGTACACTGAAAAGAACAGCCAACAAGAACTGCACGACGAAGAACCAGGAACATCGAAGTCGCAGAGAAAGTACACAATGTCGTGGAAGGAACACTCACTTGACACACAACATGAGGCAAATGTCATGGAAGAAAAACTCATGTGACAAAGGTAGATGGCAAACAAAGGCAAACATCAACCCCCCATGGTACTTTATAAGTAGTGCATGTACAATAAGGCTCAAGATGTGCAAGATCCCAAGTAAACAATGCACGATGGCACTTTATCTTAGTGCATTTGCATAAAATAAGCTACAATGATAAGAAGACTAGAAATAGAAAGGAGAACCAAAATAGAGACATCCTACTCAGAGAAGAGATCCCAGGACCTGAAACAACCAAGATATCCACAAAGTGCTGAAAAAGCAAAAAAATGAAGAAAATATTCCTAGAGCAGAATCTAGAAATAAAACCCATATGGCTGGAAAGTACACAACACATCCTTTCCAAAAATAATTTTTTTTCCAAAAATGGAGTTCAGATGCTCATTCTACGGCTCCCAGAGTGCAAAAAAGAGACCCCACTTTGACTAGAAAAAAACACAGCCAAACAGCAAAATTGAAAAAAATTTCCAACATCACGAGGTCCAACTCGGAACCAAATTTTTGACGCCTATTCATTTTTAAAAAAATGACTCCGTATGCCCAAGATATGAAGAAAAAACCAAACCCCCCCTTCAAAACAAGAGGGAGGGGTAGTTTGGTGGCAGGCCTGGGCGGAGGTGGCCCATGGACAGTGCTCCGGTGGTGGGCGGGTGGTGCTATGGTGGCCAGGTGGTGGTGGAGCGGTGGTCAGGTGGAAAGTGTCTGGTGGGCAGTGGAGCAGAGACCAGTGTGCCAAGCAAAGGGTTTCCGATGAGCGACAGGGCTATTCCCAGTGGCGCGGGGTGCTGTGGCGGTCGGCAGTAGGGAGTCCAGTGGGGAGCTATGGTCAGGGAGATGCGGTCGGGGAGAGCTACGACCGACGGGGAGCTACGACCAGGGAGCTACGAGTGACAGGGAGCTGCAGTCGGGGAGCTGTGACCGACGGGGATCTTGCACTAACACCTACAGGTCCTGCAACAAGGCAGGGAGCCCCACGGTACCCTACGTACCATGGGGAACCCCCCCCAAAATTTGATTTTTCCAAAAAACAAAAAACTTATCCTTTTCGCCTTTTACAATTTTAAAAAAAAAATAAAATTTTCCAATGATTTTTTTCAAAAAATCAAAAATTTGGCACATGTCGTAAAAAGGCAAAAAATAATTTTTGAATTTTTTTCTCGAATTGTGTGCTAGGGCTGTATGACCTGGTACTAGAGAAAAAAAAACCCCCGGAGGCTCAAGATTTAAAACAAGTCAAGTTTTATATGACCATAGGGTTTTTGGGCCTTATGAGCACGATGGTGAGGTCTGTTTAGGCCCAAAGTGCTCAGAAAAAAGGCCTATCCCTAGGTGCATAAAAACTTTCTAAAACCTTGGATTTGCTTCCAAGGCAAAAAATCTCAAAACAAGAACAGATAGCTGCAGATCTGAAGCTCTGATACCATGTTGAATTTTTTGCATATCAAAATACAAATCTAGCTGGAAAAAGAAGACAAAATTGCAAAAAAATCACCATCATGCTCTGATACTATGTGAGAGTTGAGAAACACAACACCACAAGAGCCCAAATGATCTCTACAAGTTGAATAACCTGTTACAAGGAGAAGCAAGGAAGCAAATAATAGATAAAACAAATACACAGAAAATATGCTCAAAAAGATGAGAGCTCAATATTCACAAAATGTGTAATGTGATAATCCTTACGATACAATGAAAGAACTCAACCTTTAATAGGTCAAGAAACCCTAAAAAGGAAAACCTAGGTTTGCACATAATAATTAATAAAAAAATTAATTATTATGCACCTAAAGTTAGCTTAAGTGTAAAAGAGATAAAGGGAACTTAAATAATTAAACAAATATTGTTTAATTAATCAAGTAAATACCTAAATACTCTAACAGTTATGTGCTTAACTGAAATTGTAACTAGGCATTAGGAGATGCTATTCTATCAATTCATGATCTTTCGAATGTCATCCAAATCTATTTGTAAGATAGTGAGTCTTCCTTGGGTTGTAGCCCTTTCTTGTTTTCTAGTAGTGAGCTCTAGGTAGTGTGCCTAAATGTTGTGCATTCCCCATTGTAATATTTCAATTACTTCTAATAGAGTATCATCATATTGTGAGTAGGTCCCCACCATGGTTTCTCCCTTAACTAGGTTTTCCATGTTAAAATCTTGGTGTTATGTGTGTTTATGTTGTGTTGTTGATTCATGATTTCATGTTTAACAATTAGATCTAAGAATAAGTTTAATCTGTGTAAGTTTTTGAGACAACTGATTTACCCCCCCTCTCAGTTGTTTGTCCATAATCAAATCTATTTCATCAATTGGTATCAGAGTAGGTTCCTTTGGAGAAGCTTAGATCCACGATGGCATCTTACAAGGACAATCTGAGATTTGATGGTACTAATTACTCTCTTTGGAAGAGCTGCATGGAATGTCATCTAAGATGCATTGGTGAAGCTTACTGGACTATTACAAACAACAAGTATACTATTCCTACTAATGGACCTTCAACTCTAGATGAGATAAAGGAAGTTGAATGCAATATTAGGGCTAAGGAAGCATTGTTGAGTGCCTTGACTGATTCTAAGATGACAAATATTATGGCATTGTAGACTTCTCATGAGATTTGGAAGAAGTTGGAAACCTTATATGAAGAAGATAGTTATGTGAAGATTGTTGAGTTGTAGAGCCTAAAAGGAAAGTATGAGATGTTGAGGATGGACGAAGATGAGAACATTACTTCTTTTATGTAGAAGGTGAATGAACTTGTGTTGAATATCAGATGTGTCGGTGGGAAGTTGGAAGAATCAAAGATTATTTCTAAAGTGCTCAGATCTTTACCTGCATCCTATAAACATAAAGTTCATGCTATTGAGGAGATCTAGATTGTGACTGATGTGACCAAAGACATGTTGATTGGTAACTTATCAACCTTTGAAATAAGTGAGTTTGGTGATTCCCTTCCTAAGGTAGAATCTACATTCAAAGCCACTATTTCCGGAAAGGATAAGCAAATATATGATTCATGAGAAAGTTGTTCAAGGAGGATGTCAAGATATGAGAAAGAGATTAAGGAAATGGAAGAAGAAGAGTGAGAGCTTGAGGAGATGAAAGAATTGATTTCCAGAAGATTACCTAAATGAGTTGGTAAGTATGAAGGAAATTTGCCTCTTAAATGTTTTTCATGTAATAAGATAAGTCATTTTGCCTCAAGGTGTCCAAAAAAGGTTCCTAATAAAAATTTCAAGCCTAAATTTTAGAAAAGGTGTTATTATGAGGTTGATGAAGGTGTGCCAAATGATGAATTAGATAAGGGAAATATAAGTGATAATGAATGGGTGTTTATTGCTATTAAGGAAGATGATTCAATGCCTACCGATTTTGCTAGCTGCATGAATGTGGAAAGAGCTTTGGCTGCACAAGTTGAAAAGAGATATGAATGGGTGATAGAAAATAGATGCTCTCATCATATGATAGGTGATAAGAGTAAGTTTGTGAGCTTGGAAAAGTATGGGGGTGGATGTGAAACTTGGAGATGATAAAGTTGGTATAATCTATGGTAGAGGTTCTATTTCTTTTGATGGTAAGCATAATATTGATGATGTCTTGTATGTAGAAGGCCTAAAGCATAATCTTTTGAGTGTTGGACCAATGGTTTAAAAGGGATATGATCTTCAGTTCAAGAATAGAAAATGTAGAATATTGAGTAGCTCCAGAATAGAGATTGCATTAGGTACAAAGACTAAAGGTAATATCTTTCACTTGAATAGCTCCGGTAAAAGATGTTTGATTTTTCAAGTTGATGAAAGTTGGTTGTGGCATATAATGATGTTCCATGTGAATTTTGATAACATTGTTAAGATAAGTTCTAGTCAGTCTCAAAGAGATCTTCCTAAGTTAATGAAATTTGCTAACCCTTTGTGCAAAGAATGTCAGTTAGGGAAACAAACTAGAATATCTTTGAAAAGTAAGAAACATTTTTCTAGTGGATTATTAGGTCTTGTGTGTATTGATTTGTGTGGACCTTCTAGAGTTAGAATCTTGCAAGGAGATAGATGTTTCATATTGTTGATTGATGATTATTCAAGGATGATGTGGGTTACTTTCTTAAGGAATAATTCTAAAGCTTTAGAGAAGTTCAAGATTTTCAAAGCTATGGTTGAGACTGAGACAGGTTTCAAGTTAAAATATCTGAGATCTGACAGAGGTGGAGAATTCATTTCCGGTAAGTTTTAATGCATATTGTGAAGAGCACCAGATAAGAAGATAGTTGTCTTCTTCGAGGACCCCTCAGCAAAATGGAATAGTGGAAAGGAAGAAAAAAACCATTCAAGAAGTTTCTAGGACAATGATGTTTCAAGGAAATATTTTGCATGTTTATTGGAGAGAAGTTGTGAGTATTGTTGTGTACACTCTTAACTAGGTGCATATCAAAGGTGATATTGATAAGACTCCTTATGAATTATGGTTTGGTCATTCTCTTACAGTTAAATATTTCAAAATTTTTGGAAGTAAATGCTATATCAAAAGGGATGAAGATCTAGGAAAGTTTGATGCTAGATGTGATGAAAGAATATTTCTTGGTTATTCTACTAAAAGCAAGGCCTACTGGTGTTATAATAATAAATTGATAAAGATATTTGAGTGTTAATGTCAGGGTTGATGAAAGTAATGAGAGACAAATCAAATCTTGTAGTTATGATTCATATGATTAGAATGACAGTACAAATAAAGGGAAGCAACCTTATATTCAGAATCAAGTTTCCAGTAAATCAAGGTGAAGGAACTAGTGCAAGTGCTGAAGAAAGAACTCAAGAGTCCAAAAATCAAGAAAATCCTAAGACTCCGAGGTATTTAAGATTGAATCATTCAGAAAATCAGATTATAGGAGATATAAATAAAGGTGTTTAGACCAGAAGAAGAATTGCAGAAGATCAGGTTGAATATTGTTTTATTTCTAAGATTGAACCTAAAGATGTGAATGAAGCATGTAAAGATAGACATTGGGTACAAACAATGGAAGAAGAGTTGAATCAAATTGAAAAGAAAAATACATGGATTGTTGGTATTTTGGTATGGTTTTGTCATTGATGTCAACACCTACTGAATACACCTACTTTGGAGATACAACAACATTCACCGACAAGCAGTAATCTGTGCAATAGTTACTGGTATATGATTCACCGGCAAGATATATTGTTCACCGGTACCTGGAATGACATGGAAGACACTTGGTAATGTCAAAGACATCATGTGGACACTTTATTTTGAAGTAATAATCATTGGTATATTCATATTTGCATATTTACTTTTACCGGAAAATAGGTCCAGGTTATCTAGGGTTACACCGGTAGATTTATCTTTTCCAGATCAGCATGGCACGCTATGGAGATGATTTATTATTGTTGTAAATGCATTAAGCTAACATGTTTAATCGGTTATTGCATCGGATATTATATTATTTGTAAAATATTTTTATTGTAATATCTTGTAGAGCCGACCTACTAAAATTGGTCTTAGGGTATGGTATAAATGTAAGATCTTATTTGTAAGATCAAGTGTGGAATGTGAAAAAGATTTGAGTGAAGGTATATGCGATATCAAGCGGAGGCATACATGAAGACATCACTTGAAGGTGAAGTTAGGTTTTTGTAGAAGCATATCAGCATTACACCGGTACTGAATCCAGCATATGAAGATGCTATTTTATGCAGTACATTCTTATTGGATTTAACCATCCAACTGTAGTCAGTGTGACTCCTATTTGTGATTGAGTAGTGAGCTCTAGGCTATTGGTCTTTCTGCATGTGCAGACCCTTTTTGTACACTTACTATCTGCAGTAGTATCATCTGATTGTGGGTAAGGTTTCCCACCATGGTTTTTCCCCTTACAGGGTTTCCACGTACAAATATTGGTGTCATGTGTTGTGGATGACTTTATGTTTATGTTTCATGCATTAATCCTTACCAGTATAGCGATTTACTGTTAACATTGTCTACTGACATACTTAACTAGTTTATCGACATTAAACATTAAGTGGTTAATTAGTTTTGGTTTGACTTTATTAGACAACTGATTCAACCCCCCCCCTCTCAGTTGTCTCCGGGACCTAACATAGATTATTGTTCCCAGACCTAAAGACAAAAATGTAAGTGGAACTAAATGGGTCTTCCAGAGTAAATTGAATGAGCAAGGCGAAGTTGTTGGGAATAAAGCTAGACTTGTTTCTAAAGGATATTCTCAAATGGAAGGAATTAATTTTGAAGAGACTTTTGCTTTGGTGGCAAGGATTGATGATGTTATATTATTTCTTTCTTTTGATGCTTACAAAAATTTCAAAGTCTATCAGATGGATGTCAAGTCATCAATCCTAAATAGCAAATTGGGAGAAGAGGTGTACATAGAGAAACTAGATGGATTTCTATTGACTAATCAAAGAGATATGGTGTGTCAGTTGAAGAAAGAATTGTATGGATTGATCCAAGCTCCAAGAGAATGGTATGCTAGATTGGATAAGTATTTGCTGAAGCTTGGATTTAATAAAGGTACTGCTGATAGTAATCTATATTTCAAGATTGATCATGATAACATTCTGATTGTTTAAGTTTTTGTTGATAACATTATTTTTGGAGGAGATGATAGTTTGTGTAAAGAGTTTGCTAATGAAATGAAAAAAGGGTTTGAGATGTCTATTATTGGAGAGATGAAATTCTTTCTGGGATTGCAAATCTCACAATCAGAAAGAGGAATCTTTATATCATAGTCAAAGTATGTGAAAAAATTGTTGAAGAAGTTTGGTTTAGAGGATACAAAGCTACTTGGGACTCCTACAGTGAACAAATGTAAGTTGACTAAGGATGGTGATTCCCCTAAAGAAAATCAAACCAGATATAGATCTATGATTGGTGGATTTCTATATTTGACTCAGAATAGACTAGATATCATGAATGTTGTTTGTCTTGTTGCTAGATTTCAAGTTGATCCTAAGGAATCTCATGTTGTAGCTGTTAAAAGAGTCTTTAGATATTTGAAAGGAACTGTTGATTTTGGTTTATGGTATCCTAAAGATGATGATTTTACTTTGAGTGCTTTTACTAATGTTGATTGGGTAAGAGATGTTGATGATCGAAAGAGTACTAATGGTGGTGCATTTTTCTTGGGAAAAAGGTTAGTTTCATGGTTGAGTGAAAAGCAAAATTCAATTTCTTTATCTATTGTAGAGGCATAATATATTGCTGCTACTAAAAATTGTACTAAAGTGGTATGGATGAAGCAGATGTTGAAAGATATCAAAGTAGTGTCTGATGATCCTATTGCTATTTACTATGACAATTCAAGTG
This sequence comes from Cryptomeria japonica, assembly GCF_030272615.1. NCBI lineage: Eukaryota > Viridiplantae > Streptophyta > Pinopsida > Cupressales > Cupressaceae > Cryptomeria > Cryptomeria japonica. The sequence goes on from NC_081405.1 coordinate 186,451,527, forward strand.
CAATTAACATTTATAAGAATCCGGTGTTGCATTCTAAGATTAAGTCATATTGGAGTATATGCCTACAAAGGAATATATTGCATATATTTTCACAAAGCCTTTTCCTAAAGATACATTTGAGTATCTTAGAGGTAAGTTAGGGGTGATTACCCCTCCTGATCAGAACTAAGATGCATTGGTATGCATCAATACGGTGCATTTCACAGTCATATCTTATGATCTAGATTGATGAGTGGAGGCTGCTACTCAGGGGGAGTAGTCAACGAGTCAATTTTGAGTTTTGTGGTGCAAATATGTGTCTTTGTCATTGATGTCAAAGGGGGAGAAATTCATGTGAAAAAATATGGAATAATCTAAGAGGGAGAGAGTAATATGAGTGAGTTGTTGATTTCTTTGTCATTGATTGTTTTTCATATCATATGTTGTCATCAATGTCAAAGGGGGAGATTGTTGGATGTTTGGGGAGATTGATGTGAGTATGTTGCAAATATGTGCTTTAGTGATATCCGAGAGATGTGTTGTCATTGATTTCAACATATTTCTTTGTCTGTGTTAGTGATGCAGCGGAGGTCAGTGAGTTGGTTTGTTCAACATGTTGATGATTAGAGTTTGTGGATTAGAGGATTGTGTGTAAATGATTTAGTAAAATTTTTAGAGGTTTTCATGAATATTTGAGTGAGTTTTGATTATCTGTGTTGTGGCTAGTTTTTTCATTGTTCAATGGTGCCAAAGTGTCGATATTTTGATCTACATTGTTTCACATTGTAATATTTTGATCTACAGTTTTGGAGGAATGTTTGGACGTTGATGTGTGTCTTCAATTCAAATGTTTCATGGTTTAGAGCTTGGTAAGTAATTTTTCAAGGTTGACAGTCATTACAATTAGTGTTCTTAAGGTTCAGTATAATGGTGATATGATTCTAGTAATTTGAGTTGTTGTGGATGTTGCGGTGGGAATTCATGATTCTTGTGGATCTTTCTGGATCATGTTTCTTTTGTGTTGGTGGTTTGCATTCATCATTGTGTGCATAATTGATTATTTTCTCTAGTGTGCTAGTGTTCTTCATTATTTTGGTCGACTAGATGCTTGTAGCGTGTTGTGGATGTTCTGTACATAATTCTTGGAGGTGTTTCACATTCAAGACATGTGATATCGGTCTGTTCTATGTCTTAGCTGACATCACTTGGTTCGTATATGATTTTGTAGTGTGTGTGTGATTATATTTTTGTAATTAGGTGGTGAGTGTTGAACCGACCTTGTGAAGAGTTGATGTCATGTATAAATAAATGCAATATCTTTATATTTGAGTGTGTATAAATGAGAATCAAAATGTGTATGAGACAATAATATATTAATCTTTCAGAGGTAGAGAAGAAGTATGAGAAGAAGTTGTTATGTGCTTAACCAGAATGTTAACCAGGCATTAGGAGATGTTATTCTATCAGTTCATGATCTTCCAGATGTGATCCAAATCTATTTGTAAGACTATGAGTCTTCCTTGGTTTGTAGCCCTTTCTTGTTTTTGAGTATTGAGCTCTAGGCGGTGTGCCCGAATGCATGTGCTTTCCCCATTGTAATATTTTAAATACTTCTAACAATGTATCATCATTTTATGGGTAGTTTCCTACCATGGTTTTTCCTTTGACTGGGTTTTCCATGTCAAAATCTTGGTGTTATGTGTTTATGTTGTGTTATTGATTCATGATTTCATGTTTAATAATTAGATCTAAGAATAAGTTTAATTTGTGTATTTTTTTGAGACAAAGGATCCACCCCCCACTCTCAGTTGTGTGTCCAAATTTAGAGCTATTTCATCAATAATTTGATTAGAAAAAGGGCTAAGGATACCAATCAAATTTGCCAATTGTGTGTGGGGTGTGAGTCTCCTTCTTTCTAATTTGAATTGTAATGTAATTATGAAATTAGGGCAAAATGAAGGATTATTGAAGTAATATAATAGAAACAATAAGCTACATATGTCCCATAGTGCCACCAACTTGGATTTGGGAAAAATGAGATTTTCAGAGCCCATACTTTGAAGTTCAAACTAATTTTTCAGGACTAGGTAGCACAGATTTGCCTTGGTCCTCTAAATATTTGTCATCAACAGCTAACCTATTCGTCGCTGTTGAATTTGTTGGATTTCTCAAGTATAGCGTTGAACCTATTTTTTTCACATATAAATAAAGAGAAAGATGTTGGAGATAGGGTTTGCCTTAGGTCAAAATCCAATTTTAGAATTAACCATGAGTGAAATAATGTAAATACTGAAATAAATGTTAAGGAGATATACCATAGATCTATAATTATTGATGACGATGCAATGGTGTTTGAATGTAATCACAAATGTTGAATGTAATGGCATGATAAACACATTGACATGAAAAACCCTCATCAGACATACATGCTTGCATGAAATTCTATGTAACTTTTCTCCACAATGCTTGAATGATGAATATGCAACTTCAAATCTCTAAAGATGCTTGACAATGAAAGCTTCATAGATGCACAAATACTAGGGATGGAGTCTTAGATCTACAATGAATGGATATAATATCTTTATATAGGGTTCCCTAGGTAAATTATCGATTAGGTCAACCTCCAATAGTCATGTGTAGCCACGAGAATCAAATGTTGTTAGGGAGATATGTCACCTACCTCATTTCAAATTGGAACCCCTTTGAGGGGGATTGGAGCATTTTGGAGTGCCCTAGCCTAGACCAGGTCAAGTCCTTCCACAAAGAGGACCATAATAAGCAGCCAAGGGGGAGGATATCCCATAGTAGGACCCACCTAAGGGTGTACATGACATCAAAGTTAGATAATTAGCCCTGAACGAACCTAGAGAGGGGATGAGGATAGGATATGCTAAAGTGGGAGCACAAACCTAAGGTGTGAATTGGATAGATGACAATTTGCAACACTACATTTAGCCCTCACTTTAACAAGAGTATGATCATATATAAATAATTATTGTAAAGTAGAATGATGAGAGAGATGAGAGAAATTAGGAGTGAGATCACAAGGAGATAATAAATCACTAATTTTGAGAAACCAAGTCCCGAATCTGAGGATCTTAACTCACACAATCCCATGCAAGGGAACACAAAACAAGACAAAGTAAAAAAGGAAAACAAAGAAAATCAAAGACAAAAGACACATAACACAAAAGCTAAAAGAACCAAACAAGACCTCAAGTAAACTAGCTGGAGAGACTTCGATAATAAAAATATCTCAACCACTAAAATCATTCTCAAAATGTCATCACAAGGACACAAACGATCACATAAAAAGAGTAAGAGCATGCATCGAACCATGAACCACAAATAGAAAATATAAGAGCTCATGGGGAGAAAAAAGGGGGAAAGCTAGCAAATTGTGTTATGCTAGGTGGTTCATGAGAGAAAGAGAAAGAGAGGACATGGATACCATAGGCTTGTTGTGTTTTTTAGGTGATCTCTGTTGGGGAGGAGAGTCAGAATAGTCTACTTGTATTTTGATAGTCCCACTCATCCTATTGTATATGTTGTTGTCTGGTTTTAGGAGTTAAGAATCTCATATAATACTTAGTTTTGTCTAGTCTCAAACATGCAACAACCTATGTAAGACATGAAATGGAAATGCAAATGTGTCTAGTTTCAAGAATGAAGCATCTTGTATAGAAATTTGCTTTGTTTGATTTCAAGAATGAACACCCTGTATAAGACAAATATAAGCTTGGTTTTGGGAACGTCTCATGTAAGACTTTGTTTTATCTAGTTTTGAGAATTTGTACCTCGTATATGATATATATAAATGTTGCATCTAGTTTTAGGCATGAACCATCTTGTGCACAAGACTTTTTCTTTGTCTAGTTTTCAGAATGATCACCCCTTGTAAGGCTAAAAAAAATATAGTATAATATATTACAAAGAGGATGATATGCAATGCGCCCGCCCCCCCCCCCCCCCCCCCCCCCCCCCTGGAGGGGAAAATATATTTTCTCAAAAGATATATAGATCCAAGGAGAGTTCTTAAACAAAAATAACATCATCGACCAAAAGAGAGGAAGGAGAACAAAAATGCATGCTGAAAGCAATGAAATGCAACAAGTTAGTTAAACATGCCAAATACATAAAACAATGTAAGACATCCAAATGAAACTAAGTTACCTTCCGTGCTCCATGGATAGAGATAGAAATGGATGTGCCCATGATCCATTTGATTTTCTCTTTTGGATTTAGAAGTTGAATTCTCCTCAAGCTACACAAAAATGGGAGATGATTAGATTGATCAAGGGATGAATGGATTAAGATGATGAATTGCGATTATAATTTAGCATTATGAGGTTGATATGAATGGAATGAGTAATAAAATGAGCATAATGAGGATGCAAAAGGGAATTTATTTGGATATAAAGCAACAAAATAATATTTCAAATGAAGTAGATGATTTGTGAATGGAGGAGACTCCAATTTATAGATTTTAGAATTTGAAATGGAATGTTGAGATTGAAAAATGATGAAGGGCCAAGATTGAATGTGAGGAGATGAGGTGGATTGGGTTCATAGCCTTGTGATGTGTGTCACAAGGTGTCAAGTCTTTGGAAGAACATTTGGCATGGGGAAGAGGGCAAGTTGTGCTCGCACATGCGTGAGCACATCTTGGGAAGAATATGGAGATGACAAGTGGAAACACTTTTGGCAAAGTGTAAGAGTCCTAGGTTTGAGGAAGATGGCATGTGGCTGGAAAGGGAAAGTGTAGGGTGACTCTTATGGGAAAGAGCATTATCATACATGTGTGAGCACCCATGGTAAAAGATGAGGTCGAGGAGGAAAATGACTTGTGCATGCAAGCTCATTTATGAGGGGGAGTCACATGTGGACCTAGGTAGGTGGGATGAATTTAAAATTTAGGAAAATGCTAGTGGTGATTAGGCCTAGGTTAAATAGACTTAATGAAGGGGATTAAATAGAAGGTTTGTAGGAATTGAGGTATTAGTAAGTTAATTGTAAATTAGTTAACTAATTGGGCTTAGAATAAATAATAAAGAAATTGGCTAACGTTGGGAATTAAACTAATTTTTAGAAGAATGAGGGATTTTATATTTAATTTAATAAGTTAATTATATGGCTGGGGGATAAAATTAGTTAAATATAATTTAATTAATTTTAAGAAGAATAAAAGGCTAACATAATTAATAAAATTAATTATACGGGGAGGGACAAATTAATTAAATATTAATTTAATTAATTTTAGGTGTCTACACATACCTTCCCCCTATTGTTGGATGAAATGGATTCTTGATGAAGGATGACACAATTTTTACCCAAAGTGAGGGGTTTGTCCATAATAGACATACATTACCAAGTGAAGAAGAGGTTGTAGTAAAAAATACACACCTCTTGCATAAGACAGAATCCTTGAGCAAACAAACAACTTCACACAAGGAATGAAATTGTATCATACAAGCAAATGCCAATAAACAAAGGAAAAGTGGATCCTTAGAAAGGATAGCAGAGATCAATTCCCCTAAGTGTAGGGACAACATGAAGAATTAGACAACCTCTAAGGAAAGATTATACATAATAAAATGCACTACTTCAAGCAAAGAAAGGTCCTAAACAAGGAACACACGTATCACATGAAGGAATATTCAATACAAGAGAAGACATCAAGATATGCAAAATACAACTCTAAAGAAGTGGTAATTTTCAAAGAGAAAGATAGAGTTGCAATATATATCATTTCCCTCCAAGCGAGGAAACAGGGAAGAAATGTGTTTGCTGCCCCAAGATACTTTTTATTGAAAAAGCATCACCATTCATGATAGAGCCCCCAATGAAGTTAAATACTAGTGTCATACAGTGAGGAGAAACATGATAAGGTGAATGGAGTGCTAAGGCACTACCTCTTCACCAAGAAAAAGTGCAAGATTGGTTGTAAGAGCTATGTGAGCTCGAACATATTGGTCTTGAAAAAATGTTTTAAATGCTTTACAATTTCCAAGAGAATGAGAATAACTATGACAATGTTGTTCACCTTCCTTATTCTTATAATTGTGATTAAATCTAAATAAATGAAAAACAACATTCTTATCATACTTAAATCTCCAAAATATTTTAGTAGCTAATTTCGCTAGAAGGTTCAAGATTGTCTTCTATGATTTTGATATTTCCATTATCAATGAGTTCTTGTACTCTCTTTTGAAAATCAGGACACTCATTGAATACTACATATATTTAGTATTTGTGCAACATAAATACAAGAATATGATATAAGTGTACATATAAATGAACCAAAAGGAGCTCCATTGTTTTCATAAGAGGTACTCCCAGTAAAGAAAGAGGGTTGAATTTCAAGATATAAACAAAGAACAAGAAAAGGAGTATGAACTAAAATCATATAAAAAATTGTAAAATCTTCCAAGAAAGATAGACAAGGGAATTTAAATTCTCTTTAGCTATTTTAACAAAGAAGTAAAGAAAGATATGTAATTTATGGTTAGTTATGGCTAGGAAGATGTGACAAATTATGATTTTTTTGTAAGTAATGGCTGGACCAAAATAACATGGATGAGATATTCCTAACAAGGAATCCTTGAGGATAAGAGCTAATTACATATAAAATGCATGGGATATATATTTTTAAGTAATGAAGTGTCATCATGCATCTCATACACATGTGCAACACTCAACCTCGAGATAAAGTTAACTAGTTGACAATCAACTAAGCACAAGATGAAGACTAAACTCTCAAAAATTCCAATTGAGTTAACGATATTTGCCTCTAAGGATCCTCTAACATTGTTACCTTAGCAACGCATCTAAAACTAGCCAAGAAACCTGAGATCAACTAGGAGATGGCTAAAATAACCCCCACCACTATAAGGGACACATTTATGTTTATTTTAAAGAACCAATAGAAATGTTCCTATGATAACCACATCGTATAACATGAATGATAAACATACAAGATCATGTTTGTGGTCAATTTCAACACCGGTCCATATAAAGATACAATGATTTATTAGATCCAATTACATCAATATCCTCATCGAGTGTTCTATATGCATATCATCAAGTATTATGATTTTTGATACAGTAATACCATGATTACAGCTTTGCAAGAATAAAAGAAAGAGAAGAAATAGTCTTGAGGAATGAGGAATAACTCTTCAATCCACCCACAATCCAAGTCCTTTGGTCCCAAATGATGGTTGGAAATGCCACCTAACCATGTATAACCCTTAGGTCCACCCCAACATGCTCATGAGATAGTCACATAACCCAAACAATAATAAACAAATGAAAAGAGGAGTAATAGGTGCACACATGAGTAAACATGGAACACACACTCAACATGATCATATCAACCAAATAAGAATCATAATGCCACACCAAGATAAAGGAAGGTAGATTGATGCAGAGATTCTTGGAGTTGATCCTATTCACCTTCTTGTCTTTCTTGTTCTCTTCAACCCACTATCTCCTCAAGCCCATCCAATGGTACTTGGTAAGGGTTTTCCTATTTAGACCTCCAAGGCCTATTCCAATTTGTATTTCCTCCAAGGTATAACCACTGATCTTTAACAATCAACACTTCTTTTTGAGGATTCCACCTCAATCCCTAACTCCACTCCTAAGTGCTCCAACAACCTCTGTAAAGGATCCCACTTCACAAACTTGTTTCAAGAGTGCAACATAAAGTCACACAATTTTTTTTGTGTCTTCAACTAGTTTTTTAACCTTCAAACCCATCTCCAAGCCTTTCCAAGGTTCACTTGACTATACCGGCTCCAAACAGGCCTAATACAATTAGCCCTCCTATTACGAGTTTCAGGGGTTAGTTTCATACCTACCCAAACAAGGCTTGAAATAAATTACATTTCCGAGAACCCTTTTTAGAGTTACATACAATATTGCAAATTGGCATTTGGGTTCTCTGTACACATGGGATTTCCAAAACTGTCCTATTTTCAAGGGTTTTGGGCCTCCCCAGGTGACTTGCAAACTTAGTCTTAAAAGGCTTCACTAGTCAAAAAACCTACAAAAAATAATCAAGGATTCTAAAAGGACATTCAACTAGGTCTCCAATCATGTATCAACTTCCCTTCTACCAATCCATATGTGCCCTGAAATCTCACATCTCCTGCTATCCTAGTCTCACCATCTCCTAACTATGAGCCTAGGGTATCATTGTAAATTCAATACAAAGGTCTACAAAATGACACAACCTATTCTAAACATATTTACAGACCCTAACCTAGCATTCCACAAGATTACAACCAGTTCCATCAGTGGATGCTCAAGTTAGAGCCATTTCTTGCTTAAACCCTAGTTGTCAAGGGTTTTGCACCTAGTCATAGAGAATGGATTGAATCTATGCAACTAGACACAATCAAAATTGCTAATCTACCTTGTTGAAAAGTAGACTCAAAAAAATATCATTCCCTACAATGAGATTCTTTTTACAAGTTCGTACTGGCCCATACAACATAGTGAAAATAAAGAAAATTGTCAGAACGATGTCAAAACAAGATTTCCTTACAACTCAAAAACTTTCTTTTGCATTGCAGATCTTCTAACCCATACAATAAAGTTGTTTTTGGCTTATATCGACATGATTCAGTTGGTTGGAACTGACTTCTTCATTGCCAATCAACAAACATGCAACTTTTTGCAATGTTGCAAAATGTTGCTTTGCAACTTTGCATTTCAATGTCCTACAAGGCTCCAAAGGCCCTCTATGCACTCTAGGAGACCTAATAACAATGCATTGCACCCTATTACATGATGAATCTATTCTAGAGTAGTGCAACTATGAAGAACACCAACATTACAACCTTTTAGGATATCAACATCCTGAACATAACAAAAGCTTGGACAACTCAACCATGGCTCCATTGAGTTCTAAATGGTTGGTCCATTATTACAACTTGAAAAACAACACAAAAGACTTAGAACAAACCAAAATTTCTTGGAGTGATGTGTGCCCTGCACCATGGATCCATATTATAAAATCAATCTATCTCATGTACAAATACAAAATGTGTTGAAAACTTGGAGAATGTTTGGAAATATTGTCAATGATAAGTTGTGTTGTCATTAATGTCAAATTTGTATGGTTTCTCGTCACAATTAGGTGTATATGGGAGTGAAGAAGTCATTGCAGATGTTCAATAATGCACATATATTGGAAACTTGGAGTTGTTGGTAATATATGTTGTCATTGATGCCAACCTGATGTCTAACAATGTGTGGTCTCTAATTAATGTTGTTGATGAGCTTATATCGATGTTGTACTGTCTTTATTAGTAGTATACAACATTGAAAAAGTTGTAGTAGATTGTTGCAGATGTTCAAATAAAGTATTTATGAGAAGGTTTCTACAATATAAGTTTCAATATCCAGGTTTCTCTATTTGGTGTTGCTATTGAGTTTGATTTAGGTTTCTTTATATAGTGTTGTTGTTGATTTTGATCACAAAAATCGGTGTTCGATAGTGTATACGTTCATATGCTTAGTACTTGGTGAATATGTATGAAGTGTTGGAGATTGTTGGAAGTATGTTGCAAATATGTGCTTAAGAGATATTTGAGAGATGTGTTGTCATTGATAATATATTTCTCTTTCTATGACAGTGATGCAATGAAGTTCAATGAGTTAGTTTGTTCAGTGTAGTTAGCATGTTGATGATTAGAGTTTGCAGACTAAAGGATTTGTAGAGGGTTATTTGTAGTTGATTCAGTGCATTTTTCAGAGGTCTGCATGAAGATTTGATTGAATTATGGGTATTTGTGTTGTAGCTAGTTTTTTAGTTATTTAGTGGCGACAAAGTGATAGTATTTTGATTTGCATTTCTCTGCACTATAATATCTTGATTTGTGGATTGGGAGATATGTTTGGGACATTGATTTGTATCTGCAATTCAAGTGGTTCATGTTTTGGAGCTCCAAACATGATTTTTCAAGGTTGGTAGTCATTACAATTAGTGTTTCTGAGGTTCAGTATGAAGATGTTGATGATTCTAGTAATTTATGTTTGTGCCGATGTTGCGTTGGTCATTCATGATGCTTGTGGATGTTTTTGGATTGTGTGCCTTTTGTGTTGGTGGTCTGCATTGATCATTGAGCTCATAATTGATGTTTTTCTTCAGTGTGTTAGTGTTCTTCATATTTTTGGCCAATTAGATGCTTGTAGTGTGTTGTGGATGATCGTGGCATAATTGTTGGAGGTGTAACATGTTCAAGGTGATAGATTTGGGTCTGTGCTATGTCTTGACCGATATTTCTTGGTCCACATATTATATTGTGTTGAGTGTGGTTGTATTTTTGTAATTAGGTGATGAGTGTTGAGCCAATCTTGTTGATTTCTCCAAGGTTGATGTCATGTATAAATCATTGTAATATCTTTGTAATTGAGCATGGTTGTGAGTGAGTGGATGAGTATGTATGTGTGTTGAATGTATACATCTTTCAGAGGTAGAGAAGAGGTCTGAAGAGGAAAGTTGTTTTGTGCTTCCAAGGCATTGAACGAGGCATTAAGGAGATGCTATTTCTCAGTTCATGATTTATGGATGTGATCTGAGATTGTTTGTATAGGCAGTGAGCCTTCCTCTTATTTTTTTGAGAAATGAGCTCAAGGAAGTGTGCCTGAATGCATGTGCATTCCCCATTGTAATACTTCTGATAGAGTATACCTATTTTGTGGGGTCATCCCCACCGTGGTTTTTCCCTTGACTGGGTTTTCCATGTCAAAAATCTTGGTGTTATGTGTGTTCATGTTGTGTTGCTGATCTATGCTTTCATGTTTAATTATCAGATCCAAGAATTCTTGGCAATTTGGAGGAATTGATTATGTTTTGCATTGACGTTTTGTTATTGATGTCAACACTAGTTGTTTTGGTTGTTTACTGATTTTCGGTAGGTTTCGGTATAGTGGTTGGATTATGATATTGATCCGGTATGCTCTTGTATGCTTTAGTTTTTTGGAATTGGTTTGGATCCATCATTCATGCTATTCTAATGTATATCATGATCAGTTGGTTTGGGATTTGATGACTCAAAAGATATCATTTGCTCTAGCAAGCCCTATAGTCATCGGTAAGGGTTTTACTGACAGATGTTTGTTGAAGATATTTTGATGCACTTGATAAGTGGTGTTCGTGTGGATTCTAGATGGCTCATGGGATGATTTTGGTTATCTTGTTCATGTTCCTGTTGATTTGTGTTGTTGGATTTGGTTTATGGTGACCTATTTTTGGTCCGGTCTTATTCTGCTAGGTTATGGACCGGTTTATGTAGCGTGTTGGTGGATGATCTCGATGTTTTACCGAATTGATTTATTGATTGGTTTGTATTGTTTTGATCCCAAACCAACTTGGATGATCATTGGATTGCAGGTTTATGTTATGAATTTATTGTATTATCTTTTAGGTGGTCTACCTAATTGTTTAGGCCCTGAGTTTGTATATATGATGTAAGATCTCTTTGTAAATCATGGGGAAATAGGTTATGGGATTATGCAATTTTCTGTGTGCGAATAATGTTGTAATAATATGTAGAGGTTTTGGTCGATCATAGGTGATCAAATCAGGTTTGTAAGAGAGGTTTAAGATCTCCGGTACTGAGCTTAACCAGAACTATACTCAGGCATAAGAGATGATATCTTTGCAATTCATTTTTCTTTTCAGATTTCTTTTGTAGTCAGTGAAGCTCCTTTTGTGATGAGAAGTGTGCTCTAGGTTGTTGGCCTTCTTGCATGTGCAGGTCCCTCATTTTGTAATCACATACTTACTGCAAAAGTATTATCTGGCTGTGGGTAGGCTTCCCACCATGGTTTTTCCCTTTACTGGGATTTCCATGTATAGATCTTGGTGTCATGTGTTGTGGGTGGATGGTAACTGTTTTGTGATTTATGTTTATGCTTAATTGCTATATCTTCTATTCCAGTATTGATTTTATGTGTTCCAATAATGAGGTTTTGAATGCTTAAAGTTTTGTAATGTGTTGAAAAATGATTCACCCCCCCCTCTTAGTTGTCCTCCGGTAATTTGAACTATCTAACAAGAATAAGTTTAAGTTGTATAATTTTTTGAGACAACTGATTCCCCCCTCCCCTCTCAATTATCTTCCCTATTGGTATCAAATTTATTTTCATCATGAAGTGTCTCCAAAAATTTACTGTTGTGACAAGTTCAATATGTAGGAAATAATATTTAACACCCCAGTGGTAGAATGCTTTGTATTCCTTTGGATTGTGAAGAGTATGGTGTGTGGATTTGAATACAATGTTATTGCTCTCTGAGTGGTGTACTATCAAGTTTGCAGGTCCTTTGCTTGCTTAGATGATGAGATTTATTATTGTTGCTTTCTAACAATAAGTGTGTCAAATTGGTCTAGAATATTTCTTAGCGGCTTTTAGATATGTGAATTCAAGTGTTGTAGTTTTGAGGACATGCTTATTTGGTTCATGTAGCATTCTAGTTCAATTCTCTGCTAGTATCTTTGTTTCACAAGTGAGTTGTGTTGGTCTATGCTTGGTATGCTCAGTTGTGTTTTATTTTCAGCATGCCTAGTTGGATTATTTTGTTTGGATCATAGTTCTTAGTCCAGATATGCATTGGAGGTTGAGTTAGAATATTGTTATGGGTCTCACCATGGTGTGTGGAGATCTTCATTAAGTAATTTACATTGGAATATGTTTGGACCATTTGGTTTTTGAGTTTTATTTCTTATCTACATGTTTCATTTGATGCTAACTTTGGTGGATATTTTATTGTTTGTGATTCATTGGATCCAATTTAGAAGAATGTGTTGTGATGGACTTGGGCCCTGTCTATCTCCTAGAGTAGACCACGTTTGGTGTTTTTGGTGTCGATGGCCTATTTTGCATATTATTGTATACTTTGTCTATGGACGACCATCTACTAGGTTGTTTGATAATGTAACTTCTATTTAAGGAGTGTGGATGTATGAGTTGTGTGATAGAATGTGTGTAATTAATGTGAAGTAAATGCGGATGTTGAGCAAGCATATTTGATATTGTAGATGTGTGAAAGTTAGTTTGTGAAGAGCCTTGATGATGATATATTCTGTGTGACAATATTTTAAGACAATGGTTGATGTCAGATATGTTTGCCATGATATTGGTTGCTTGACATAGTGGCTTGAGGATAATTTCATGATTAGGAGATTCTTTTCCTATTCTCTCTATCACCACAAGATAGTGAGTCTCTTGGCAACTTTTTTGTATCTTTCCCTAACAAAATGAGTTTTAGGTGTGCAAGTCATTGTATCTTGCCCTAAGGTTTTATGTCTTAGCCTTGCAATTCAATCAGATGCATGTTGCTCCTTGGCAGTAAGCCTAAAAAATTATAATCAATTTTATTTGTATGTGAGTGTGATTCTCACTGTAGTTTTTCTTTGTTGGTTTTTTCATGTATATCTAGTGTTCATGTGTTGCTGGTTGATGTTTTCACTATTTTTATTGAATACGTTAAAGGTTTCTTAAAGTTTGATAGATTAATATTTGTAGTGGTCTAGATTGATTCACCCCCCTCTTAGTCCTGTCATATTGCAAGGTGTGTGCCCTTCGTCTCCTTGTGCTATGCAACACAACGCTTGGGTTTGTGACATGGCTTAACCATCTTCTATGGATTCTATAAGTCTAGTGGATGTATTGAGCATTAACAGGTCAATCTTTTGGTGCAATGACAACTACACTTGTAACAAGTGGTATCAGAGCTTGGTCACAAGTTAAAACCCCTCACTTGTATTGGGGGGGATTGTGGCAAGGTGTGTGCCCTTTTTCTCCTTGTGTTGTATAGTGAAACACTCAGGTTTGTGACATGGATTAACCACCTCCTTTGGATTCTATAAGTCTAGTGGATGTATCGGGCATTAACAGGTTGATCTTTTGGTGCAATGGCAACCACACTTGTAACATGTCATGGGTTAAACAAAATGTTCTCAACAAGGAGGAGCAACATCAAGCATCAATAAAAAGCCAACTCATCATCTAATCATCAAGAGATAATAAGTCCAAATGGCCAACATATAAGTTAATTGCATGAATCCATAAAAGAGCACTATTAACATGGAAGGTGCATCCTCTTCCTAGTGCTACTTCGATTTATAGGACTAGGTACAGAGAGAACAAAAGAGGGGAGTGTCATCCCTTAGCTCAAAGGGATGGCTCACACAACACCATACATTCTCTCATATAGATGAGAATGATGATCATGAAAGTCCTAGTGCTACATGAGTGGACATGTCTCTCTGGACAAGTCCCAATGCTCCATGTGTGGGCATGCCTTCCCAAGTCATCCTTAGCCTTGTACTAGTGCTCAAGGAATGATTGGGGAACCGATTATCTTAAATTAATGTTTAGTTGAACACAATTTTAAATTAATGTTATCACTTGATTAACAAACTCCCAATGTGATTGCGTACATACCACTTTGGGTTGGGTGCATATTGGGAGCCACTCCCATCATTGACTCTACTACCTACCCCAGGCTTAATGAAATCCAAAAATAAAACTAAACATGAAACCAATGCCAAGATATCAATTTACCAAGTCGATATCTTACATCAATTTGAGCCTATAATCGTCAACATAATCTATTTCCCATAAGGTGTCATTAAAAATAACCCCAAATCAATCCAAATCAAGATTACATAGATAATTCAATATACCACAACATATGATCATGTTGAAACCATCAAAATACACTTTTATGAAAGCCAATTTGGACCCCAAAACCAATCATGAGGATCAAACAACTCAAAATGTGAAAATCAAGAGAAAAAAAGTCAAAAGTGCATCACTAGTGATCAAAAGTGCATCAACTTGCAAATGTACATCAGCCTTGCAAATGTGTAATAGACTTGCAAATGTGCACCAAATTTACAAATGTGAACAAGTTTTGCAAATACACACCAAAATTGCAAATGTTCTCTTTTGGGTGTCAATTGTGCACCAACATTACAAATGTGCACTTTTGGGTGTCAATTGGGCATTACTACTCTACCAGGCTAAAGGAGACTCCAAAATGACCACAAGCAGAAGGGGGAATTCATAATTTTAAGGACACCCATTTGAAATATACATCATGACATCATAAAAACCTAATCAAATTTTCCATACACTCACCCAAAATGATTTGGGTGAAATAACCCCTTGTAAAACCCATGTTTCCCAAAATCCAAACATACACTTCAAGCAATCACTCAAATGACTGGATATGAATAATTGTGATGATTTCAATCTATTCATTACTCCATCTAAACAAGATAGATGCATTTAAATTGGAAACAAGAAAGAATGAAGACTCTTACCTCACAACTTGGAGAAACCATCGAATCTGAAGAGAGATCTACACACACCAAAATAGACTCAACAATCTGAATAGCTTGGAGGGATCACCAACATGAATCCTTTAATCCTCCACCCATCAAATTCTACCCAAGAAATCTCCCAATATCAACAATTCAAAATTGACCATGTGGGTTTTTTTTAAGAGCAAGGCAAGAAAAATAAATTAAGTATCTAAAAATGGGCTCCAATTACAAATTATATCTCACTTTTAGAGTGAGATAAAATAATTTAATAAAAACCAAGTTAAAATTAAAAAACCATCTAAACTCCCAAAAATGACCCAAGGTAGAACATAGTAATCACTTAAATTGAATACATATAACACATAAAGAGCATTTAAATATTAAATAAACATAGTTATATTAAAATGCCATTACTTTATGCACATTAACTAACAACAATACACATATGACTGGCTATGCACATATAGTCTTCATGGGTCTTACACAAACATACAATAGGATAACTAGACATAACCTAAATGGTAACTAGAGGTATAGGCCTATGCAATTAGGGATACTATCCAAATTAGAAATGATGGCGAGGGCTAGGTCACATGAATGGCCAATGTGGTATCTCCTATAACCACCCTCAAGGATATGGGCACATTCAGACCTACGGAGCTAGGTGGAGATGATGCCCTATACCTATAGTCACTAAAACATTCACACATCAAGTGTATCTAATCTTACATATATACATGTATAAACAATATTTGAAATAAATAAATTCATCAAAAGGGGATTTTAACATCGCATGCATTCTCATATGTTTTAATGATATGATATCATCCCTTTCCCATCTAATCGTCAATTAAAGGTAATAATCATATTCTTGGATCTAATTAATTGCATTAATTAAAAATATTAACATTATTTTATTGCAACAATAAACATATAATTATCCCCTGAACGATCAACATCGTAACATCATCATCATGGGAATCCAGTAAATCTAACATTCATATCATCAATTGCATCAATAAGTATTTAACCTTTTTAACAAAATAAAATAACATAAATATAATTTACTACTTTCAATTCAGTCAATTAGGTTAACAAAACTTGTTACATTCTAATCATTAATCCAATAAACATCTCACACATGAGAGTTCGAAAACACTCCATTAGCTCGTCACAATAAATAAAAGCACAATAGGTCATGTAAGTGTTAACATTATTTCAAAGTAGTTCGTAGGCGGCATTTTTGATTGGGTGGTGCCTATTCTTTTTTATTTTCCAGCTGTGCTCTCCATTTATCGTGCAAGCTAGGTGTCGTCTCGGCGTTGTTTCTGGTTGGTCGGCTTTTCCATTTGGAGTATGGAGGAACACGGAGTTTCCAAGTGGCTCGGGTTTTTATGACATGGGATTCTTCTTGGCCCCACCATTCCTCGTGCAAGGATAAGGACACTTGTTGCCTCCGCACTGTTCGATTTGTTTTTGCTTCCGTGCTCTTTTTCAGATGTCCTCAAAGCTGTCGCATGTCTACTTTGGTGGTTCGTGAGTCAAGATGCAGTTCACATCAAGGTTTTCTTGTTGAGTGGGTATGGAGATCACCATGTTATGGTGGAAGTAACAATTTTGGGTGTGGTTTTGCTGGGTATGATCTCGTAGGGTGCCATGATAGTTTTCTGGCTAGAAGCGGTTGTTGGAAGGTTGTTGTGGGCTCTATTTATGTTGATGTTTTCCTTGTTTTGGGGGTTCATAAATTTTATCAAAAGATATAGTCAAGTATTCTAGATAGGAATTAAGCCTTTTAGTTGTTATTATATTTCTAAAGAAAGGATAATCAAATTGTGCCCGTGGCCTCTATGATGACTGTTTTTCAATATGCTTTGATAGTTTTTTTGTGCATTCTTATAATTTTGATGTAACTTTGGAAATATATGCCTAATACTCCACCGATTAAACTATGTTTTTGCACTTGTTATCTGGTGGATGCGTGGTGTGTGTTGCTTTATGTTAAAAGGAATTTTGGTTGTATCTTGATTATGGGTCTGCTTGGGTATATAGATTGTTGAATGGGCTTTAAAATGTTGGTATTTTGGATATGTTGATATGGTTTTGTCATTGATGTCAACACCTATCATCACTTGTCAACACTTATCAACACTTGGAGATCTTTGGTTATGTTCACCGGCAAGTCAAAGACTTATGCACAATCACTGGTATTTGGTTCACCAACATATTATATTGTTCACTGACACTTGGAATGACTTGGAGACTACTTGGTTATGTCAAAGACATTATTCGATCACTTGGTTTTGGTGATTTGGTTATTTGTTCATTTGGGTTTGCATATTTGCTGTTACCGGCAAATAGGTCCAGGATATGCACCAACAGGCATATCTATTCCAGATCAACATGACACGTTATGGAGATGATTTATTATTATTGTAAATGCATTTGAGCCGACATCATGCATCAAATATTGATTTATTTGTAATTGATTTTATTGTAATATCTTTTAGTGAGCCAACCTATTCAATTGGTCTTAGGTTATGGTATAAATGTAAGATCTCATTTGTGAGATTGATATGTGATTAGGGAAAAGGAATTGTAGTAAGGTATATGCGAAAATAAGCAGAGCTATACATCTAGACATCATTTGAAGGTTGAAGGAAGTTTTTTGTGAAGGCAATCAAAACTAAACTGGTACTGAATCCAACATATGAAGATATTATTTTATGCAGTACATTATCATTGGATTTAACCATCCAATTATAGTTAGTGTGACTCTCATTTTGTGATTGAGCAGTGAGCTCTAGGCAGCTGACCTTTCTGCATGTGCAGAATCCATATTGTACACACATAATATCTGCAGTAGTATCATTTGATTTTGGGTAAGGCTTCCCACTGTGGTTTTTCCCCTTACAGGGTTTCCACATACAAATATTTGTGTTATGTGTAGTGGATGTTATTGTCTTTCTATTTCATGCATTACTCTTTACCGGTATTGCAATTAACTGATAAAACTGTCTACCGACATAAAGTTTGGTTTACCGATATTAAGCATTAAGTTTTGGTTAAGTTAATTTTGCTTGAATTTATTGGACAAATAATTCACCCCCCCCCTTCTCAGTTGTCTCCGGGACCTAAAAATTGGTATTAGAGCCTAGTCCTCTTTTACAAAAGTTTAACAGCTTGAGGAGATCCAATGTCTTCTAACTATTTTAGGAAGGACAGTCTGAAACTTGATGGAACTAACTATGGCATATGGAAGATCATGATGGAGACACATTTGAATTGCATTGGAAAGGACATATGGGATGTTACAAAGAATGGCTATACTGCTCCTACTCAAGGTCAACCTTTTCCACCTAACCTGGCTAAAGATGAGGAAAATGATTGAAAAGCAAGAGAAGCACTTTTGAGCACATTATCAGATCAACAAGTCATGGGATTATCAGACAGATATACTGCTAAAGCTATGTGGGACAAACTAGAAACATTGATTGGAAATCCTTCTATGCAAGATAACTTGAAGAAAGCAAGAGAGAAAATGGAGAACTTGAAGAACTTGAAGCACTATTTGCAAGGAAAATGCCTAAAGGTCCAATTGGAAGTAAGTATGAAGTTAAAGCACCCTTTAAATGTTTTAACTATAATAAGATTGGTCATATGGCTTCTAGATGTCCTGATAGACATGCACTGAATTGCCTAAGGGTAAAGTGTTAAAGAGAAAGAAACAGGACACATCAAAAGTCTCACCGACTCCACCTCCAGTAAAGTGACCTAACACTACAACATCTACAGCCTCACCGAGTAAGAAGACAAAGAGTGTTATTGTTCCCAAGATAACAAAGACATATAAGAAATCTACTCGGAGACTCATTTTGGCAAAAGAGTCTAGTGATACTGAATCAGAGGATGCAAGCAAATTCCAGATTGTTGAGAGAAAGAAGGTAAATGTACATAGTGTTGAAAACTTCTGTGCTAATTTGAAAGAATATGGTGGATTTGGAGGATTTAGATATGTTAAGTATGAAACCAGGAACAATGATGAAAAGAAACAAATTGAAGAAGCTATCATCTGCACACTTCTAAAGTTCTGGTTAGCTCCATTGGAACTAGCTAAGTCACTTCCAAATGAACTATATCTGCATATTGATAATAGGTGGAAGTATGTAATGGACTCAGAGAAACAAATCAGAGAAAGAAGTCTAGTCCATCTCTTTCCTGATATGTCAGTAGCTGAAATAAAGCAACATCTAACAACCTACAATTCAAAGTTTCTTGTCAAACAAAGAGCCTTAAAACTGATGAATGGGCTATATATTGACGTACAAAATGAGACAAAAGCAAAGTGGCAGGAAATATTCAAAATCAAGGATGCCAGTGAGCAAGCTATAGTTGAAATCATTGATGTCACTGAGCACGATCCTAATGTCACCGAGCAAGGTCCTGATGCTACCACACAAGACCCTGTTGACACCATTCAAATAGATGAAGATGTCATGGATATAGAGGCCCCGGAACAGGAAATGATAGAAGGCACTACATATGCAAAACTTGTATCTAGTGAATCCGTCTTGGAACAAGTTCAGCCTTATCCACCGGTCAAGCAACCTGTCTCAACCGAAACTCCTTAGGATACAGATCAAGGCACTGAAGGTCACAAATATACAAGCAGCGAAGGTACTACTTAAGAGCAGACATCTCAAGCACCTTCTGGCACTGAGAATGTTGCAACTGAGACACCAAGTACCGAGACACCAAAGGATTCTATAGAGACTAAAAGAACCGATCAAAGTGTTGCCTCTACTGAGCAACCTACCGAGGGTAATCAAACCTCACAAGCAATTATCTTAATTCCATCGGTGAAAGGTAAAGAAAAGAAAGTGAAGAAGCATAGTTTGAAACTTGATTTGTCAAAACCAATAGTGTTGCCCAATGTTGATATATCAAAATTGAAAGGGCAAGCACTCATTGATTTCGGTGAACTATGCAAAGCAAAGGCCGAACAAGAGATGCAAATGACCATTCAAAAGAAAAATAAAGTACTTCAGAAGGTAAAATCACTCCTAATAGATATGCTACTTGAAGCTACAGTATCAATAGATGTAGCCATCCACATTCAACTAGATGAACTCCTAACAAAGGTAGAAACATCTGGAGTAGATGCATCGGATTATTTGAGCAAGCTGAAAGACAAAGAGCTCACTGCCAAAATGATAGAAGAGGTACAAAAAGATATCGCTATTGACAAAGTTAAACTTGTCAAATTTATTTCTGAGTTGACTCCTCAACTCAAGCACATTCATTATTTATTTCAAAAACTCTGCACATTTTCTTTATGCATTAAAGACATTAAGAATAAAATAGAGGCAATTGAGAAAGAGATCACCGATCTCTCAAGCAAGTTGACCATAGAGCCAAATTCAATTTAGAATTTTTATACAAAGCTTCAACAGCTCATGGCTCAAAAAATGGACTTAAGAAATGAAGAACACAAGATCAAGATGAACATAATGACACTTCAAACATTATTCCTTCCACATCTTTCATCAGTCCAAGAACAGATCAACCAAGCCACATACTTATCTACTACTCAAGAGGGCAGCATTCTAGATGGCTTAATATTGCTATTGGCTGATATTCAAGCACATAATTCTTTAATGGATAGTGTAAAGGATGCACTCTCTGTCGCTCTCACCGATGCCCGGACCAAGTACAAAGCTATTTTTGACTAGTTACCACCCCCGGATGGAAATTAAGTTTTGATGTTTGTCAAAAAGGGGGAGTAATATGATAGTCTTGGGGGAGCAATACAATATATTTGGGGAGTGATACAGTTTTGATATAGTATTGAGAGAATGATATAGTATTTGAGTATAGTATATAGGGGGAGTATACCGAGTAGAGTGAGAAGAATATCCAAGAGCAGTATACAAAACAACAAGCAAAGCAAAAGAACCGATCACCAAGCATGCAAAATCAAAGTTATGTACAGTATATCGACAAGGGGAGAATATCTGATATAGTATTTATTGACTATTGTATATACTGTCAATATAGTCATGTTGCAAAGTATATATATTTTTGAGTTATAACTTTGAAAGTAGTTTTTGTCAAACATCTCAACTAATGTCAAAAGTGGAGATTGTTACTAGTTATCAGATTACCATTAGTTTTATATCAAAGTTATACTATATACTCTAGTCGGTTATCTATTACCGAAATATTCAGTCAGTATGTACAGTCTAGTCAGTTACAGAAGAAAGTAGTCACAGAACATAGTATACACCGAGCTGTCTATCGAGTATCATTTCATGTCTACCAAGCAGCAAAGGTGACACACCGAGTTTATTTACACCAAGTGAAACATGTTACTAGATTCACTAAACCTGGACATGCATATGAAAATGTGTTACAAGATCGAGGCACATCTAACAGTTATCACATTGGAAATTGCACTTAAAGATTGTGTATGATTTTGAGGTTATCTAACCAATGAATATTTTACGTGATTATTCATTCAATAATTCATGTTTGTAAGATCAAAGCAATGAATTGGATCACCATCATAAGAGATCTATTTATACAACATGAGTTAAGAGTTAAAGGTGTGTGCATGAGTGTAAGAAGACTGTTACAGAGATAGAGAGGTCACCAAGAAGGTTTTTAGAGAACAGTCGAAGAACAGAGTAAACAGAAGGGTTTACCAAGTTACTATATGGGTTATCGAGGTATGCTATAAGCAAGGTAATCTATTCTAAGCACATAGAATCTGCTATAACATTTTAGATGTAAAGTTGTAGATATTTGTAATGATTTTATTGTAATATTGTGAAATTGAAAGAGAAACCTTTAACAGGGTAAAGGACTCTAATCAAGTCTATAAATTGTAAAGCCTCTAACCAAGTGCAGCATTTAGATGAAGTGTTGTAAAATCCTTTAGCAAGGCAGATCTAACAGATCTTGTTACTCCTAACAGGGTAAGCTCTCAGAAATAGCTAAACATGTAGCTCTAATTGAGCAGCCTTTATTATTGCAATAGTGAAGTTGTGGGTGCCATCCCCACCATAGTTTTCTCTCTAACCAAGAGTTTCTGCTTAACCAAAATATATGTGTTATGGAGTGAATCATGTATGATTGTTATCTATTTGTTTTAGTTTTATATTATGTTACTGCACTATTCGGTTTATGCATAACAGTAAAGATATTGTTGAAGAAATGTTTTGAAGTACTAATTCACCCCTCCCCTCTCAGTACATTAGCTTTCCATATTGGACCTAACAATTTGACAGATAACAAAGACATGGTTTGCAGGTCAAGGAAAGCTTTATATGGATTAAAACAAGCTCCTAGAGCTTGGTATGTTAGATTGGACAAATAGCTTTTGAAGCTTGGATACACTAAAGGTAATGCTGATAACAATCTATACTACAAAGTGACTAATGATGACATCTTGGTTATTGAAGTTTTTCTTGATGATATAATCTTTGGAGGAGAAGATGGATTGTGCAAAGACTTTTCTATCAAAATGCAACAAGAATTTGAAATGTTTATGATTGGAGAGATAAAATTCCTTTTAGGATTGTAGATTCCATAGACTGATAAAGGTATATTCCTATGTCAATCTAAGTACGTGAAGGAATTACTAAAGAAATTTGGCATGGAAAACTATAATCCGGTAGCCACACCTATGACTACAATTGATAAATTATCTTTGAAGGATGAATCAACACCTGTTAATCTAACTAGATACAAGTCTATGATAGGAGGTTTATTGTATTTGACACAAACAAGACCTAATATTATGAATGCAATATGTATTGTTTCAAGATTTCAGAGTAATCCTAAAGAAAATCATGAATCAGCAGGGAAAAAGATTTTTTGGTACCTACAAGGCACTACAAATCTTGGTTTATGGTATCCTAGAGATGAAAATTTTGACTTATGTGCATACACAAATGCTAACTAGGCAAGAGATGTAGATGATAGAAAAAGCACCACTGGCGGAGCATTTTTTCTTGGCAGCAGACTAATTTCATGGTTGAGCAAGAAACAGAGTTGTACAAGTCTAGCAAAATCAGAATATGTTGCAGCAGCAACCAACTGTACATAGGTATTATGGATCAAACAAATGTTGAAGGACATAAAAGTAAAATGCAAGGAACCTATAACTATTTACTGTGATAATATGGTAGCAATTGATATATCAAAGAACCCAGTATTTCACTCTAAGACTAAACATGTTTCTCTCAAATTCAATTTTCTAAAAGAGAATGTTGAAGCAAAAGAAGTGAAATTGGTTTATATGAATACTAAAGAGTAGATTGCAAATATTTGTACACAGCCTTTGCCCAAGGAAACTTTTGAATATCCCAGAGAGCAACTTGGAGTCCTACCCCCACTGGTAGAGACTTAGACAGTTGATGTTTGTCATCAACCAACATAATTAATAGAGAAATATGTTTATTTCAGCTTTGATGAGGAGAGCTACTTCTCAGGGGGAGTAGTTGGTATAATAAGTTGGTATTTTGTATTTGAAACTGGTTTTTGTAATACTTTGGCATTTGATGTCAAAGGGGGAGAGATTGATATGGAAAAAAACATTATCCCTTGGGGAGAGATTGTTACTTTGGATAGAGATTGTTGGAGAGTTTGATTACTCTCTATATTTGTATTTTAATTTCTGGTTAATGATGTCTTTGAGAGATTGTTGGTTTTTGGTTTTTGGCATTTTTGTTTTGGCACTTTGATGGTTTTTCCATCTTGTCTTGCAATCAATGCCAAAGGGGGAGATTGTTGGTATTTTGGATATGTTGATATGGTTTTGTCATTGATGTCAACACCTATCATCACTTGTCAACACTTATCAGCACTTGGAGATCTTTGGTTATGTTCACCGGCAAGTCAAAGACTTATGCACAATCACCGGTATTTGGTTCATCGATGGATTATATTGTTCACTAGCACTTGGAATGACTTGGAGACTACTTGGTTATGTCGAAGACATTATTCGATCACTTGGTTTTGGTGATTTGGTTATTTGTTTATTCAAGTTTGCATATTTGTTGTTATCGACAAATAGGTCCAGGATATGCACTGACAAGCATATCTATTCCAGATCAGCACGACACGTTATGAAGATGATTTATTATTATTGTAAATGCATTTGAGCCAACATCATGCATCAAATATTGATTTATTTGTAATTGATTTTATTGTAATATCTTTTAGTGAGCCGACCTATTCAATTAGTCTTAAGTTATGGTATAAATGTAAGATCTCATTTGTGAGATTGATATGTGATTAGGGAAAAGGAATTGTAGTAAGGTATATGCGAAAATAAGCAGAGCTATACATGCAGACATCATTTGAAGGTTGAAGGAAGGTTTTTGTGAAGGAAATTAAAACTAAACTGGTACTGAATCCAACATATGAAGATACTATTTTATGAAGTACATTATCATTGGATTTAACCATCCAATTATAGTTAGTGTGACTCTCATTTTGTGATTAAGCAGTGAGCTCTAGGGAGTTGGCCTTTCTATATGTGCAGAATCCATATTGTACACACATACTATCTGTAGTAGTATCATTTGATTGTGGGTAAGGCTTCCCACCATGTTTTTTCCCCTTATGTGGTTTCCACGTACAAATATTTGTGTTATGTGTAGTGGATGTTATTGTCTTTCTGTTTCATGCATTACTCTTTACCGGTAATGCAATTAACTGATAAAACTGTCTACTGGCATAAAGTTTGGTTTACCAGTATTAAGCATTAAGTTTTGGTTAAGTTAATTTTGGTTGAATTTATTGGACAACTGATTCACCCCTCCCCCCTCTCAGTTGTCTCTGGGACCTAACATAAAATCATATGTTCCTAGGTTTTATATGTTGTTGATGCTTTTCCAAAATGTTCTTGCGCATTGCCTAAATAGTTTAGATCATTTTGCTTTAAGTTTCCTCTTTCCCTTTTCTCCCAATCAGAATGAAGAGCCAACTTCTTAAATTTGGAGGTCATTTAGTGAGTTTTGCGCAATAGGTCCCCCATCATTGAATTTCCCATAAGGTTGTTCACATTTAAGATAAAATTTAGAGTCAACAGTTCTTTTTCTGGCACGCCTGGTGGGAACATAATTTTGAATAAGCCTAAGCTAGTTTATGAGTCATAGGCCCATTACTAGGAATCAAACATCCCTAAATCTTAGTTTACTCCTTCCATCCCTAGTAAACATCCATTAGACTGCAGCCTCTTCTTCCTAGAGATTACCTATCTTTCCCGCAGTTGCCCTTATGACAATGGCGTAGGTTCCTCCTAGAAATTTTGTGACATGGAATAATGGAAGCCCTCTCACTCCTCCCACTCCACCTATAGTATGGGGACTGATCCCCTTTGCCTCGCTAAAGGCCATCCCTAAATTAACCAGAGAATGTCACAAGACCCCCAGGGAACATTTGCAAGATATAGCCAATGTTTGCACTGTCCATGGTATCACCGAGCAAAATGTAACCTTGAGATTGCTCGTGGCATCTTTTAAAGGAAGAGCTCTAGATTGGTACAAATCCCTGGGTCCAAATACTATAGCGAATTGGGATCAGCTAGGCGATTGCTTCTTTCAGAGATTCTCCGACAAGGCTGATAGATCATCTTTGATGCTCTAATTGATTACAATAAAGAGAGCCCTTTAGGAAGTAGTGACAAAATTCAACTTAAGATTCTAGAGGACCTGGTAAAGAATACTATTGTTGGCCCGCCCTCCTGTGGATATGGCATTCATCTTTTATTTGAAAGCCTTCAACTCTGACATATTAGTAATGATTCAATCTCTAGGAAGCAATACCCTCCTGCAAGTGTTTGAAATAGAAGTCCAAGCAAAAAATAATTAGATTGACATTAGGAAGCTTGCGCCATGACCACTCATGTCGGTCTTTCCTGAGCTATCAAATCATGCCTTTGAAGAGGTTGTGCCCAACACATCTGCTCCTCAATCCATGTATATGTACCCAGGTTCCCAGCAAGCATATTCACCTCCACAATCATCTTTGGCTATGGAGGTTAGTGACATGAAAAATTTGTTGAGAACCTTCTCAAATGAGATCGTCAATATGAAAAGGTCTCAAATCCCACCCACTAGACCCCCTTTCCAACAAAAATTCCAAGGGAATAGACCTGCATATCAGCTGAACCAATATGCAAACAACCGAACTCCCTCAAGCTAGCCAAATGGCCAAATATTTCTGTACCCAATCCTTTGCAGACCGTTTACCCCAGCACTGGTAAGGAGTTGACAATGGGGCAAAATAATCTAGCAGTCAATACTAATTCTTGGTGTTTTCCATGCAACACTGCCCACGCTCCAAGAAATTGTCCAAGAGGCAATTTGAAATAAAAAATTGCAGAGCAATGAAGCCTAGGTGTGGTACCAAATGATTTGGTTTACCCATCTCCTAGCATGGATAATGCATCTCTCATTGCCCAAATGCAAGGTATGTCAATACAACAAGAAGTGGAGATAGCTCTGGACCACGCACTGTTCTCTTGGATGGATGATGAAGTTGTTGTGCTCACCAATGGCATAGCCACCTCAGGATTGGGGGCTCTTCATGTGCAATCAAATTACAACCTCCGCTCAAAAAGGCACTTCATTGGGGAGAATATAAACACACCGGGGAGAGTGGCCGCGGATAAAGCTCCCAAACAACCCGTAGTTGCTTCCACATACCCAAGAAAGGAATTTATCCCCTATAAGCCAAGAGAGCCAAAGGAATTGGTGCCAATAATACTGGATATGGTGGAATAGTTGAAGAAAGCCTTGACCAATGTCTCTTTATGGGATCTCCTTAATATCCCAAAAAAAAAGAATCGGCTGAAAGAAGCCTTGTTTGAGACAGGAAAAATGCAAGCGAAAATGCTACTAAAGCTCTGCAGATCAGTGAAGAAAGGTTTCAGCCCTTTGCGGACAGATCATGCTTTCCAACTATGTTGACAAATGAAGCCACACCTCCTAAATCTCAAATGGAAGGTAAGCCTGAACCAAATCCTTTTTATTTGACCCTCATAGTTGGGGATAAACTTTTGCACAATTATATGATAGATTCCAGTGCTAGCACCACCATCATGCCTAAGCAAATCGTTGAGGTTTTGAATATCAAATGTGAGCCTTTAAATAGGGGTGTTATGTAGTTAGATAGGAATAAGGTCCAGACCATGGGTCTTATCAAGAACCTTCTGCTGACATTTTTTGTGTGTCCTAGTGTTACCTTTCCCCAAGAAGTGGTAGTTATTGACATCCCGCTTGTTTTTGGGCTCTGCCTTTCCCAAGATTTTACTGCCAAAATATGAGGTTACTTGTCCCTAAACTGGTCACATCTTATCCTGTGAACCCAGAGCGGTTCCAAACTCAAAATCCTTTCAGAGCCCCTTCATGTTGAACACATAGATCAGACCATGCTCAATTTTGAACCCACTCACACCTCCATCTCAAACGAAGAAAGGAAAACTGTAGAGCTTCTAGATGATGAGGAAGTGAGTGGGGATATTCCACCCGATCAGGAGATTTTTCTAAATGAATTCATAGACTCTAACCCATACTCCAACTACCATGCCACTGATCTAGGTACTTACTGCATTTTTGACGAAAATTAGTTCATTCCAAAACTTACCAAAGAACCATTTACTGAAGAAGAGTTGTCTTCTATACTATGGACTCTACACTTCGATGGTGCAAGATGCAACGTAGGCTCAGGGGCTGGGATTTGCCTCACTTGACCTTCGGGTGAATGGATCCTGAAGTCTTTTCATCTACAATTTGCATGCTCTAATAATGAAGTAGAATATGAAGGACTAATCCAAGGTTTGAGCTTGGCGAAGAGGATGGGTATTAAGCAATTGAAAGTTTTGGGCGATTCTGAGCTAGTTGTGCACTAGGTTCAAGGAGTCTCTAGCACCAAACATGTCTGTATGAGATCCTACCATCATAAGACATTGGATATGATCAAAAGATTTGATGCTTTTAAGATCCAAAGAGTTCCTCAAAAAATAAATGTTGTTTTTGATCAAATGGCTACAATTGGGTCGCAATTTGACCCTGTTGCAGACCTGCTCGCTAGCTCCTAGACAGTTTGTGTGGTTGTTCAACCAGCTATTCCTGACAATGATACCCACTGGCAAGTTTTGGAAAGTGATGAGTAGATCATGCTGTTCATTCAAAACTCAAGGGAGTTTGCGGATCAACTGCAACCTAAGGTGAAAGAGGCTTATGGGGATCAGATCATCCAACTGAAATCCAACAAGCTCCCTAATGGGTTAATCACCTTGGAAAAAAATTTCAACCATGATGATGCCAAAAATGTTAGGCAAAAGCTTATAGTTGATAAAGGAGACTATACCAAAATGTCGATAGGAGGTGGGAGAATACTCAAGGTCAGAAAGGAGGTTCCTTCAGAAGACTGAAAGAGATTGGCCTGAGATTATGATGAATATGTGGGTGTACTAGCATGGTCCTATGAAGATTTGAAAGGTTACAACCCCAACTTCATTCAACACACCAACGAGGTTACTGATGGAGCCAAACCGGTCCGACAAAAGTAGAGAGTGGTCAATTCAAAAATTGAGTCCCTTATGGCCCAAGAGTTGAAAAAGTTGATAGAATAAAAAATCATCTACCCCATCAAGCATAGTACATGGGTATCCAATCTGGTGCCAGTCAGGAAAAATAATGGAGACATCTAGCTTTGTGTGGATTTCAGGGACTTAAACTAAGTGTCTCTAAAAGACCACTACCTTTTGCCACCAATGGAACAATTGTTAAGCGTGGTGGTAGGGTCAGAGATATTCTCAATGGTAGATGGTTTCTCAAGCTATAATCAAGTCTTGGTGAAGCCAGAGGATCAACATAAGACAACCCTCACGACCAAATGGGGAACATTCGCCTATCAAAAAATGTCACTTGGGTTGTCGAATGTCAGTGCGACTTTTCAAAGAGATATGGACCTGGTCTTCAAGGAGCTTATCAACAAAATCATCCTTATATATTTGGATGATTTAATGGTGTTCTCAAAGCATAAAGAAGATCATTTTGATCATCTCAAGCTGGTGTTCTAAGAGTGTCTAGAATTTGGGATCTCTTTGAACCCAAAGAAATGTATTTTTGGAGTCCCTCAAGGAAAATTACTAAGGCATGTAGTGTCAAAGGAAGGAGTCTCTATCGATCCTGATCGAGTTAAGGAAATAAAAGAGCTTCCCCTTCCTGTCAATAAAAAGGGGTTCCAGTGTTTCCTATGTAAGGTTAACTTCATTAGATGCTTTATTTTAAATTTTGCTAGGATGGTGAGGCCTATCACCCTAATGCTCAAGAAGGAAACACATTTAAAATGGACTCTTGAAGCTAAGGAGGCTTTCAAGAAAATCAAAGATGCTATCTACTTAGCCCCCATGTTATCCAACCTGGATATGTCTAAGGATTTCATAATGTATGTTTTCTCTATCCACTATAGCATTGTTGTGGTTTTGACCCAGAAAGGCATAGAAAAAGGGGGTGAGCACCCTATAGCTTTCCATTCAAAAACTCTAAAGGAATACAAGGCTAAGTATAATTTTTTTGAAAAGCAATCTTTGGCCATAGTAAAGGGCCTTAAATAGTTTAGACACTTCATTACCTATAATAGGACTACCGTGTATGTTGCTCATCCTTGAGTTAGAGAATATATCATGGAAGGTGACATCAATAAGAAGAGGGTGAACTGGATTACTAAAATCCTGGAGTATGATATTGATGTCAGGTCCACTAAGATAATCCAGGGTAAAGGTCTATGCAAATACATAGCCCAAGAGTTTGGACCCCGAGAAACCGAGATGGCCACAGAAGAAGTTGTGATGGTTACATCCAAACCAACAGAGGCATGATGGATGGAGGCCCGAAAAAATTTCATGAAGATAGGGAGTTTCCCCAAAGGCCTCCCCCCTGAAAAGAGGAGATTCCATAGACCACAGAACAATGGTTTCCACTTGGTGGATGGCATACTTTTCAAAAAAAAATTTGATGGAATCCTACTCCGTTGCATGAGCCAAAGCCAGTCTGGCAAGATTTTACATGAATTTCACTATGGTTCATCAGGAGGTCACTTTTTGAGAGAAACTACCATCATCAAGATCACTCGTGCCAGAAATTTCTGGCCTTCTATGTTCAAAGATGTGTACACCTTGGTGAGGGAGTGCAAAGAATGTCAATATTACAGTGGCAGGTGTAGAAAAATGGCGTTGCCGCTTAGGCCTATAATGGTGGAGGAACCCTTTGCTCAATGGGGACTTGACTTCATAGGGATGATCAACCCCCCAAGCTCGGCTAGACATAAGTGAATCTTAACCACTAATAACTACTTCACCAAATGGTCTGAAGTTGTTCCCTTGAAGAATTCTTCAGAGACTGAGGTGTTGACATTCATGGAGGATCTAGTGTGTTGAAATGGTCTGCCAAAGACCATAATATTAGATAACCCACGTGCATTCATAGGTTCACGAATCACTCAATTTTCCCTTAGGAAAGGTATTTACCTAAAAACCTCCTCAAACTACTATCCGTAAGGAAATGGACTCACCGTGTGCACTAATAAGAATCTCATCAGACTCATTAAAAGGATAGGCTCAGAGTACAAAAGGGAGTGGAATCACCACTTAAGGAGCCTATTATGGGTCGATCAGATAATGCCCAAGAAGGTCTTAAAGAATTCCCATATAAGCTAGTTTATGGTAAAGACTCACTATTTCCCGTGTCTCTGGAAATCGTAGCCTTGAAATTACTTAAGTCTATCAAAGTAGTAGAGAATGGTTCCATGGACGTAAGGTTTGTAGAGATTATGGAATTAGAGGAGGTGAGGGAAGCGACATTCGCATCTCTTAAAAATCATCAACACACCATCAAGAAGTGGTTCGACAATAAAAAGAGTTCTGACCTAGAATTCAAACAAGGTGACCTTGTTTTGAAGTACAACGATAGGGCGGCCAAGCCCAGTTAGCATGCCAAGTTTGATGGGTTATGGATGTTAGGATTCCCAAAGATACTAAGAGGGGGGGTGAATTAGTATCTTGCTGGTTAACAGATTTTATAATCTTATTAAACAAATTACATTCCAAAACAATGTACCGGTAAACCAAAAATAATGCAGTAAATTAGATCAATAACCACAACATAGAATGCAGACCATAACACAATATTTTTAATGAGGAAACCCGATGTGGGAAAAACCTCAGTGGGATTTGTGACCCACAATATTCACTCATCGACCAATAAATGAATATTACTTACAATAGGGGCCTACACATCCAGGAAGACCAACTGCCTAAAGCTCATTGCTTAATTGCAAAAGGGAAGTCTCACTAACTTACAAAAATGGATTATGAAAATCCCATATCATGTACTACTTCAGTTCAGCATCTGCTATGCTAGGTTTAGTACCGGTTTAAGCTCATACAACTTCCATAAACCTTATTCCAAAATCTGCCTTAATATTCACATGTTTGCATCTGCCTATTACATTCCATACATGAATGATCCTACAAGATCTCATACTTATATGAATCCTATTACAATTCACGTTGTTGGCTTACAAAAATATTTTATAATTAAATACAAAATATAATAAACAAAATCTTGTTGGCTGGGGTGTCGATAATCATATTTGTCGTTGCCATTGCTGCTGCCTGTGCTTGCCAGTACCATAGGATTGTAAGGTTGCCATCAATGATAATACCTCCAATCACCTACAATTTCTCATTGGAGTGTGCATTTTCCAATAATTTCCCCCTTTGGCATTGATGGCAACACTCATGAGAAAAAGTCAAAATTGTATCCAAAAATGTGTTGTCCAAAAAAATCTTGCCAAAACTATGTGCTCCAAAATTGTGTGCTCCCCCTAAGCAGATGATGTCTTCTGCCAATCATTTTTCTCATTCTATTACTCCCCCTTTGGCATCAATGACAAAGGTTGTCAATTAATGTCAATTGAGTGTAGTTCTTGTTATGATCCTTGTAACCGGTGGGTTACAATCTGATATAGATCCTCTAATGCAAAATTCAAGCTATTAGTGAACCTCTCACTATCCTTCAATGCTGCTTCTATCCTTTGGATGGTATCAGTGAGTATATGCATTTTCTCTTTTGGTGTCTTAAGTCTAGGAACAAGAGCCTCTGAAATCTCTTTTCTCAAGGAGACGAGGATGTCTAGTTTCAGACCTAGTCTACATTTGAGTTCCTTAGCCTTGTATTTTATACTTTCCTTTTTCTTTTCCAATTTTTCAAGTTTTTCCTCAAAACCTGCTATCTCCTGCTCTATTACCAATATGGGTTCTGATGAACCAATGAGATTGTTAGCTATATCATTTATTTCTTTTTGTACTATGTTGATTTCCTTGTCAATATCCACTATCAGAAGATCAGTATTGTAGGTGTCTCTGTACAACTCCTTAAATTCCATTAAATATTTGTTTAGTGTTGGTAGGAGGGTGTCAATGTGTTCCATGCACTTCTTTATTGTCTCTTCAAAGATTTTTTCTTTTTCCTTGTTCATATTTCTTAGATTGTACCTATGTCAGTTTCTTTGTGCTTTCCATTGTCGGTTTCTCTGATTGTGTCTCAGTGTTAACTACTGGTTTAAGCTCATACAACTTCCATAAACCTTATTCCAAAATATTCCTTAATATTCGCATGTTCGCATCTTCCTATTACATTCCTTACATAAATGATCCTACAAGATCTCATACTTATATGAGTCCTATTACAATTCACCTTGTCGACTTACAAAAAGATTTTACAATTAAATACAAAATATAATAAACAAAATCTTGTCGGCTGGGGTGTCGGTAATCATCTTTGCCGATGTTGGTGCCTGTGCCTATGCCTGCCAGTGCCATAGGATTGTAAGGTTGCTATCAATGACAATACGTCCAATCACCTACAATTTCTCATTGGAGTGTGCATTTGCCAACAATGGAAGGGACCCTTCCGCATCATAGGTTGCAAAGGGTTCAATTGTTTTGACCTCGAAGATATGCAAGGAGACTCTCTCACGATCTTGGTCAACAGGTTCCACCTTAAGCCTTTTCATTAAGCGGTGTTTCTCTAAATGTATATAATGTAAATAGTGCTTTTGTGTGCCTTATTTATTTAATTATGTTCTGTCATGCTAGCCCGAGGCAAAATGAAATTCACAAGATACACCATAATTAAGCAAAAAGAAAATCATTATATTATGAGTATTTTTACAATTCATTGATAATCCTCCAGCCTAATTTTAACAAAGAGAAGCAAGTTGAAGCCTTCATAGACAGGCTGCCATTTCCTCAAGGATCCTCTTCATCCTCATTGTCCTCCATTTGGAAATCAAAGGCTCCAACATATTTTGCAGCATCCTCTCCCTTTGACCACTCATGGTTAGAAACGCCACTAGGATCCTTGGATATGGACACAACAACCAAATTCGGTTGGATGTGTGGTGTTAGGACCCAGGGGAATATGTAATCCCTGAAGTCGATGTACCATTCAGTGCCATCCAAAATAGGAACTATCAGGTGAATTTGGAGGAGAAACTCTACAGTGAGCTCCGCTCAAAAATGATGGGATGACAATGTCATTGTTCTCAGACTGTCAATAAGCGGGTGCCAGGTCACCTCCTCACCTGAAGTAATGAAGCACCTCAAATCTGACACTAGAGGAAGGCCTCTGAAATGGATGTGGTATTCCATGACATCCTCCAACCCCCCCAGATAATCCTGGGAGAAGAGTGCCTAAGTGAGCTCTGAGGTCAGAAGCCCATTCATTCCAGAATCTAGCAGTGAAGCCACGAAATGCGAACAAATGTCCGTGTTTACACAGTATTTGTCCACATTTTTTATAAAGTCCTCACCGAGCATGCATTTGATAACAACAATAATTAGGGGATTTTTCTTCCTTGTCATCCCCTACAGCCTGTGGTCAGAAATATTTTTGAGGAAAGTGACCTGAGCCTTGCTGTTGACAAGACTAATGGGGGTATTCTTTTCCTGAAGAAGATCTGTCGTTGAAGCTGATACTGTGTAAAGGAATGTGTGAAAAGGCATATTTATACCAGATTCTTAGCTCTAGGTGACAATTGGTAAAAACACCAGTGCTCCCAAATTCTGACGCTCCTATCATTTCTTATCAATTCACACAAGTAGGCAAAGTCTGGTTTAGAGTTGGTAAATGTCCTGCTTAGTATCTTGAAGAAAGAGGTGATGTTCTTAGATTCCACATGTATGTGTAGGTACATCACGTTTAAACCATAATCACCATAGGACTATCTTAACTTGTGCGAGCCCTACTGGCTACTAATATTCTTCATTAAGGGGGAGATCCACCTGGACAAGAAAATCATCTCAAGTGGCTTCAATTAACGGTGGGCTAAGTAAGTTTTCTCTTGGGAATCATAGATGGTGGCACTCATCCTCCTCAAGATTAATTGTGACTGTAAATGAATTGGCATACATGCAAATGGACACTCATCATTAAGCATCTCCTTTCACAAAAAAATCTAGGCATGTAGTGCATTAAAGGAAGAAGGTCACCAAATATTCATCTTATTGCTCTTTTTTGCAACCTAAGTTCCCAAAAACTTTTGAAGAGTTAAGAGAGAAAGGCTCTCTTACAAAAAATGGAAGCATAAGCGACTCAGTTAGGCTCTCTTACAAAACTTTTGAAGATGTTTTTGGTGAACTCTCTTATTCTTCCCACGCTATTCCACCTAGGCTAGAATATCCAAAAACTAAGGCCAAGTCCAAGATGGTTACTTGCAACACATATGTAGTGATAGATTCTTTGGAGAGTGTTGTCGAGCCTGAGCTCCATAAGCAGCCCAAAAACCTCAAAGAGGTCACGTGCAGTAGAATGATTCATCATAGAGCGAAGCTACAATCCATGATAGCTCATTTCTTGAACAATGGCATCCCTCAATCTATGGTCCGCATGGTTTTGCACTGTCCAGAGTTCGTGGCTATGTGTGCCAACAAGTTTGATCCCGTAACCTGCTCAATTAGCAGCTCTTTCTTAAAAATGGTAATATCCCTAGAGTCCATAAGGGACATGATGTGTTGTCCCATTTTTGAGGGGACGGAGGTGTTCTCTGAAATTGTTATGGAAGAATTTTGGAACACTAGAAGAGATGTTGTCTCTTTTTGTCATAGTTCTCTCAATCGAAGTCTGTCTTCCAAACTCCCAAGGCTCCCTTTGTCTTACAGTGACTTGAGGCATGATGACCTCAAGGATATCTCATCCACTCTTGCATGGTTATGTGGTCACGATAATGACTGAGAGATCACTACTACTATGATGGGTTTCCTTTTCAAATGTCGGAAGCAAAAGGGGTCTTTCCATTTTGACTTCTCTATCTTCATAGCCAGAGAAATGGTAAAGTGACTATTTGAGTTTCAACAGTTTTGGTGTTTCAGATTCTCCTCAGTCCTTGTTCACATGCTCCTACACCAAAACAAGGTTTTCTTCAACCAATACATGTGATTGGCTATTTGCGATGAGTCGGGGAACAAGATGCCAGTGTCAGCTTGGACACCCATTCTATTGGCTTCTTTCGACACCTATCAATTTTTTGATTGTTTCATAAATACCATCCTTAGGGACTTCAGTTCAATCCCTAATGAATTGCTTGCCCATTTTTCTTAGGTTCAAATAAACTGGATGTATAATGAACGCCCTCCTTGTGACTGGTTCTTAGGTAGTGATTTTTCTTTTATCTGAGTACATGGTTTCTTGGAAGAACCTTTCCACCTACCTACCTATGTCACCGAAAGGACCCTCGCCCTTGAAATTGCACGACAGTTGGTGAGAATCGAAAGGGTCATAGGGGCAGGGAAGCATGACATCTCCATTACAGAGGACCACAAAGCTATTAGCCCGATCACCTTGGTTTAGAGAAATATTGTCGAGAACATCGTGACATCTAAGATGGTTCAGCTCGACTTAGTGGTGATTGATGCTACTTGGAGTTATGACCCAGATGGGTGTCTTTCTAGAAGAAAGAATGCAATAAAACATGAACCATAGAGCTCATGGTAAGGGCACACTAATCCACAGGTGGATGACTCAAATCTTAATGTGGGTCTTAATGATTTTCCCGTGCTAAAGTGACCCCCATGGTTGAGCATCTATTCAGTCATGCAAAAGTACAACCCCATGAAACCCATCCCTCGAATCATGCTGGAAGCCATGACTTTAGATTCTTGGCCTAAGAAAAAGAGGGAGGATTTCTAGATCTATCGACAGGAAGTGAGTTAGCCTAGCGCTAACATTAGGAATGCTCCTTTGGACAAGCATTTTGATCTTGAATGGAAACTCTGATGAAGAGATAGGTGATAAGTCCCCACGTGGATACTCGTCCCTCAAGATGGCCTAGTGGTAGGATATAGAGGTTATAAGTATTGAAGAGAAAGATAACAAGCCTCATATTCTTCTTCCCCTCATCAGTTCTTCTTGTAAACCTCGTTCCTAGGCTGGTAAGAGACAGGCTGAGAAGCAAGCGCCCGACTCCCCTTCTAGTAAGAAACAATATCTAGGATTAGCAAAGAAAGGTTTGTCTTCTCGAACCCCAAAGGATCCCTCAGTTCCTCAGCGGCCAGTGACTTCTATGGTTCAGGTATGTCCTTCTTTACCTTTCCCCTCTACTTAAGTTGTTTCTTCTATTACTACCCATCTCATAGCTATGCATACCCAAAATCCCACTACCCTTACATTAGCACCCATCAGGACATCGGTTGACCCTTAAGAGGAGTTTCCGCAGGTCTCCATTTTGTTCCTAGCCCCTCTTGCAGCATTTTCATCGTAGATGCTAGAAACAACTATCGTCTCGCGTAGGCTTGGTTTTGGAGAGTCCACTCCTCCCCTAAATGTTGGAGTAGCGTCCACTGATCCATTTTCCTTAGGAGCCTCTCCCTTCGTCCCATTTTTTTCTCCAACCACGCTTGCACGCCCTATTCAGACCACTTTTGGTGGTCCTATTTCCCAATTCCCCTTTGCAATCCCTCCTGGTGTAGCATTTTCAGGCCAAGTTATTACCAACCCAAATGATTATCAACAACAAGTTACTTATTCCAAGATTGCCTGTATTGGCAAGACTAGTAAGCAAAATGAAAAAGATGGTGCCAGGCCAGCCCATCCACACTTGTAGACACACTTTAGTGAGGAGAAGGATAGTCTTTTCTTTGCAACCATGTTCCCCAAGGTTGACAAGTCGAAAGGCCAAATGAGACCCAATGATTACACTTTGCATGCTATTAGTGTCAACCTCTTGAATGCTACGATGTCCGACAAGGTTGAAATGATGGAAGAAATTTCAAAGGTCATGTCTTTGGGTTTCATCAAAAAGAGTCATCATCTGGAGAAGATGCAAGTGAAGAATGTGAACCTCTAAGAATCTCTGGCCCAACAGAGAAAAGAAGACAAAGCTCAGAATGCTGAAATCAATAACTTGTAGGGATTGTTGACGTAGGCTAACTTAGATAAAGGAAAGTTGTAGTCCACCCTTAACAATGTGAGTTCTTTGTTGAAAGGCCAAGAGGAAACAAGAAGTGTGGCCTTAAAATAATTGCAGGAGAAAGACCAAGAACTTCAGTAGCTAAAGGCAACTTCTAGAGATGCAACCCAAATGCATGCACAGTTGCGTGAAGAGATCCATCTAAAAGAAGAGTACGCTTGGCAACTGAGTGATGCACAGGTGATTCTTTCAGAAGAGAAATCAAGGTTTGAAATAGAGTTATGTGGAAAGGAGAGTAGCCTAGAGCAAGTTGAGAGGAAGTTCCTAGACATAGAAGTTTTATTACAGTAGGAGCGAGATCTTGTGTCGTGACTCCAACAAACCGTATAGGATGGAAGTGCCAAAATCCTCGCTCTAGAGAATCAAGTGGTTCTTGAACAAGACAGGTGCAAAAAGCTACAACATGAAATAACAACAAAGGATGAAGAGGTCTCACAATTGTTAAATATCCCTCCCTCTATGGAGGTCACTCAAGATTTTTCTCTGATCCTGGTGGAGTTATGTGCTTCCCTTTGGGAAAGAATTAAGCAGTATGGCCCTTTGTTTCAACCTATGCTGAGATTACTTAGAGAAGAGAAATCCCCCTATGCCAAGGTGGGTGCCCTCATCAACAAATCTATTCTCATCATTGGTCCCAAGCTCCCTGTGGCCTAGGACTTAATCCAGATGATGTATGCGGCTCAAGATGAAGAGTTGAGAGAAAGGGATAGAAGATCGCAGGAAATTGATTAGGAAGACCAATGTCTTCATCAACCAACATAGAGTGATTATGCATGTGTTAGCGGCACTTGAGCCATTATATATTTTAGTCCTAGACATCAACCAACACATAGAGAGGTTTGTTTCATTAGGTTTGCCTTCCTCATTTCCTATGGATGGT
The DNA here is from genome assembly GCF_030272615.1 of Cryptomeria japonica. NCBI lineage: Eukaryota > Viridiplantae > Streptophyta > Pinopsida > Cupressales > Cupressaceae > Cryptomeria > Cryptomeria japonica. Next base: position 186,490,278 of record NC_081405.1, read on the forward strand.
TCTATATTAGGAATTGAGCAAGTGTTAAACCAAGTTGAGCATTTGCAGCAAGATATGACATTCCTACAATGCCTGAACAATCCTATTTTTGTGGAAGAGGTCAAGCATCTATTGCATCCCTTGGCTCAGCTCTACACACTTTTGAAATTGGTCCATGATGAATTGGTAGGCTTGCCATTTGATGAGATAATTTGTATGGATCAACATTACCTGAATCTGGAGGCGCAAGTGTTGCCCTCTGAGGAAGAATGGTTTCCATTGCAACAGGTCTTCGATCTGCTTCACCATATTTTGACATGAAGTCTAATCTCCGAACTAGCAATTTTGGGTTCTAGCATTCTACAGGAAGAATTCCCCCTTTTAGTCACCAAGAAATGTTAACATTATTTCAGAGTAGTCCATAGGCGACATTTTTGATCGGGTGGAGCCTATTCTTTTTTATTTTCCAAGTGTTCTCCCCATTCATCGCACAAGCCAGGTGTCATCTCGACATTGTTTTTGGTCACTCGGTATTTCCATTTCGAGTATGGAGGAACGTAGAGCTACCAAGTGGTTTAGGTTTTTATGACATGGCATTCCTCTTGGCCCCACCATTCCTCGTCTGAGGATAAGGACACTTGCTACCTCCGCCCTGTCTAATTTGTTTCTACTTCTGTGCTCTTTTTTAGATGTCCTCAAAGCTATCGTGTGTCTACCATGGTGATTCATGAGTCAGGATGCAGTTTGCATCAAGGTTTTCTTGTTTAGTAGGTATGGAGATCATCGTGTTATGGTGGAAGTAAAAATTTTGAGGGTGGATTTGCTGGATATGATCTCATAGGGTGCCAGGATATGTTTTCTAGCTAGAAGCGATTGCTGAGGGCTCTATTTATGCTAATGTTTTCCTTGTTTTGGGGGTTCAAAATGTTTATCAAAAGATATAGTCAAGTATTCTAGATAGGAATTAAGCCTTTTAGCTATTATTGTATTTTTGAAGAAAGGATAATCAAATTGTGCCTGTGGCCTCTATGATGATTGTTTTTTAGTATGCTTTGATAGATTTTTTGTGCATTCTTGTAATTCTGACGTAACTTTGGAGATATATGGCTAATACTATGTCGATTAAACTATGTTTTTGCACTTATTATTTAGTGGGTGTGTGGTGTGTGTTGCTATATGTTAAAAGGAATTTTGGTTATAATTTGATTATGGTTCTGCCTGGGTATATAGATTGGTGAATGGGCTTTAAAACCGGATGCTCCTAGGTTTTATATGTTGTTGATGTTTTTTGAAAATGTTATGGCGCATTGCCTAAATAGTTTAGATCATTTTTCTTTAAGTTTCCTCTTTCCCTTTTCTCCCAATCATAATGAAGAGTTGACTTCTTAAATTCGGAGGTCATTCGGTGAGTTTTGTGCAATAGGTCCCCCATCACTGAATTTCCCATAAGGTTGTTCACATTTAAGGTAAAATTTAGAGTCAACAGTAACCAAATCATATATGCAATAGGTGTACTCACAACCAGGCATAAGAAGGAAACCAACACCTCAATGTACAAAAAATCATGATCAAGATGAAGTAAACCAACATGTTATAGGTCCAACAAGATCATAGAATATATATCAATACAAAGCACAAGATAAGCACTGAATACCAATTTTGGAATAATGACATATCCAAACAGGCTCAAAGCATCACAAAGATTATTCACATACAAACTACATAAGACACCACCATAGGCATAAATCTAAATCTACATCAAGAAGAAAAAATGCAAAGGAGCAAATTAGAGGGGAATTACAAGAACTCCTAATGGTCAAGAAAAAAAGGAGTGAGAAAGTGCTCCTTGATGTTTGCCTTCTTCACAATTTTAACCCAAAAAGGTGTAATTTATATATCAATATAAATCCCCCCCTCATTTCAACATCTACATATTTCTATCACTCCAACTGGGTATTCAATCAGGCATCTTCAAGGTATTCGAGGAGAAATATGAAGTAAATAATTCAAGCATTCAATTTTTTTAATCGTGAACAAGTTATGTGTTCCTCCATGAATGAAGACATGCATTAACACCTGTTTATGGTGAAAATGGATAACAATAATAACAATATTGAAAGGCTAAATGAATTCAACCACAAAACCCTAGCCTAACAATCAACAAAGATCCACCATAACATATGAAGATTACCTAAGACAATGTAAGTAAAACAAAATCAAAATGTATATACCATCACATGTCCAATAGGGTTTTGATCTCCATTCTTCCTATCTCCATTGATCTTGCTTGATATATTTGCTCTCAGATTTTATGTGCACAAGAGCTCAACAAAGAACGGAATGTGGTTGCAAGTAGAATCGTAGTGTAGTCAAGTCCTCCAAATTGTCGATTAGGGTTTGATAATGAAGAAGGCATCTCCTTAAATAGAAGACACTATATGAAATGGAGGGATAAGATTGAGAGGTGTAAAAAGGAGGTCGGCTAGGATTAGAGGGTAGGTAGAGGAAATAATAAAATAATGAAAGGGGTAGGTAGTGTATGAATTAAGAGATGAATGACATGTGTCATGTGTAGAAAAGGTTAATGAATTAATTAAATAAATAAAGATTTATTTAATTAATAGAAGAAGTGGGATCAATTAAATAAATAAAATATTTATTTAATTTAGGAAAATGATAATTTAAATAAATAAATGTATTTATTCAAATGAGAAATAAGGCTAGAAGAGGATAAATGAATTAATTAAATAAATAAGGATTTATTTAATTAATAGAAGAATTAGGCTTAGATAATTAAATAAATAAAATATTTATTTAATTAGACATGAAAATTTTGGGTGTCTACATTTTGCCCCTCTTTGAGACAATGCGACTTGTTGCGTTGTTTCAAAGAAGATAAGATGAACTAATACAGAGTTGCCCTAGAATGGGAATGATATGCCCCCTCAAGAGATTGGATGAAAATGTCTGAAAAGATTGCAGACAATCTCTCGATAAGAAAGACAAGATAGAATGGATTGACCGGATAAAGTGACAGAGTCACGGGATAAGGAAGACTGACTCGGGAAACGAGGGCTAAGGTGAGGGTAGGCTATAAGATAGACCACGGGAAAAAGACATCCTCATTTTCATCTACACATCCACGAGAGCAGAGTGCAGAGTGAAAATAAAGCAGTAACAGTCAACAGCGATGGCTTTTGTTCATAGATTCGATCGTGTTCGCCAATTCTAGAGGCCAGCGGAGGCAGGAGAGCCGGTGAGTACCACAAAACCTCCTCGTACTTTGATGCATTTATTGTTGTCATTAATGCATACTAGGTAATGTAATAAATGTGCATTTATGTCAAGAAAGCATGTTTGTTTCCAAAAATGTGAATTTTTGTCTTCTAGGTCAAATCAGCAGTTCTGTGATGAACATACGCTGTCGATTGGATAAGCTGCTGAGAGGATACACTCAAGCAGGTCCTCTAGGAAGACTAGGATAGATCAAGGCACTTTGTGATGAACAGTGAGTACCAAGATAAAGTACTTTGTGATGAACAGGGAGTACCAAAATATGAGCAGCACTTTGTGATGAACAGGGAGTGCAAATGTTAGTAACACTTTGTGATGAACAGGGAGTGTCACACACGTAGCACTTTGTGATGAATAGTGAGTACCACTAGGATAGAAGCAACACTTTTTGATGAACAGTGAGTGTCACTAGGACTGAGATGATTGATTTGTTTGACTGCAGGAGTACTTGCCGATGCTAGAGTCAGGGGAGAGATTCTCGTCGACACAGAGATTGCGACCTGAGTTGACACTTGAGGACCGAGCCGCAATTGAGTCTATGGGATTGAGACATATTTTGTATGTGCCTGAGTTTCGGGCAAACATGGGATTGGTGACTGGACTGGCTGAGAGATGGCACTCAGAGACTTGCACATTCCATTTGCTGATGGGGGAGATGACAGTCACCTTGGAGGATGTATATAGGATTATGTGGATACCGATTGATGGGGAGTTAGTACCCTACGATCGAGACGGAGACAAGGATGCACTGAGATGAGTGTTCTAGGATCTGGCATTGGACATGAGGTTGGGACATGTGGCATGGGCTACCATGACATGGACAAGAATAGCATTACCAACAGTGTTGGCAGGAGTTATTAGTGGGTTCCTCTGTCTGGATAGGGCGACACGAGGGGTGGCTGTAGAGGACATGGGGGCCAGGAGAGATGATCTTGGGGCGGGTCCTTCTAGGGCTCAAACTCCGTCGAGGCCAACCGACTCTGAGGGAGGGAGTTCATCATAGCCGTAGAGGGCTCCCTATGTATCAGTATTGTACCATTTTGTATGATGATGTAGACACCTGTGGGTGATTGTAGCCATATGATTTTGACATCATTGTATCATGACATTTTATATATATATATATGAGATGATTCATCTTTGCGGCAGCTATATGCATGCATACCTATGTGATGAGATGTTCTATGTGATGCTTATGATATGGATGCAAATATGTATATGATGCAATGCAATATATTTATGTTCTTTTATGTTTTATATGTGTATGCATGATGCAAATGTGAATGTATGTAATGTAGATGAATATGATAATGCAAATAATTATTTACATGATGAAAATGTAAAATGTGCTAACAGGTGTTGTGTGCAGGATGTGATGCAGTTGTGATATCTATATGTATGTATGAAATGCTTATATGTGGTAATGCAGGTGTAAATTACATGAAATGCAAATGTTTTTGGTGTGTCATTATACTCAGTCATGTGATAGCAGGCTACGTGGACTCAAGAAGGATGATGGAAGTCAATCAAGAAAGGGGGATGAAAGATAGAAGATATGAACGTGAAAGAGCTTCTTGTGCGTTATCATCATTGAGCTTTATTATGGAAAGTAGGTTATGACAATCGAGGCATATGTTTAACCCAGAAAGTCATTGTACCCGTTTGCATGGAGATAAGACAGTCACAAACAAGGAATGCCCCAGTTCATACTAGACTCACAGTGTCCTCATATCCTTGGACAAGTCATAGCATTACTAAAAGACAATCCACAGACAACAAATATGAATAGGTGACGATACCCCATCCTCGCCTTTCTAGTCAAAGACATCCTGGAGATAGAATCTCTAGTCAAAGACATCCTCGAAAAAGCTAAAAAACATGTCACCAAAAAGATAAAATCAAAAGAAAACCAAGACTCGACACCAACATCCACTGTAGTCCTCAAGTTTAGTGTCTCTTGTCACTTGTATAAGTCTTATTTGATTGTGGTCACAATGTTTACTTTCACAAAAAGGATAGATAGCACTGAACCATATGTTGTCTGAGTCTATTGAAAGATTTGATTTGTTGAAGCTCATTGTTGCTGCTGTGTCTAATCTGAAACTGACTGAATCCATGAAACTGATACTTTATTGTGGAGAAGATGAAACTTTATTGTGGATCTGCGATGCAAATGTTGCTTTATTGCGGATTGTGCGCGAATAGACTGAAGAAAGCTGGAAGAAACTGTACTCCTCGAAACATGTGATGCTCTTAGTTCCACACCCATCACTAAACGTAGGAATTGCCTTAGTCACAGATAGGATCTGATTTATTATGGATGGAAAGGGAGGTTTATTATGAATGGCTAACCAATCTTGGGTAGATCAATAACAAGCCATGATGGGAATGGGTAAGTTTATTGTGAGTGAATAGGTTGTGAGTGTGTGCAATGTGAAGTGATGAAAGTGAATCCGGAAGGAGGGAGGAGCAATGTCTCTATGCATGGCGCTGGTGACCCAGTTTTCACCATGGTACTTGCCCAAGGCGCCATCGAAGTGGTTTTCACCGTTGGACGAAATTATTTCTCTTTACTTTTTTCAATTTTTTGATTTGTTTTGTGTCACAAGGCGCTTGTTTGCCAGGTTTTCACCAAGTAACGATTTTTTTTGTTTTTATAATTTTTTTTGTATTTTTGAATTTTTTTGAATTTTTTTGTATTTTTGAATTAGGATATTTCGAAGAGCTATGTGTAGAACCTGCGAAGGTGCATGCTATTGATAGGATCCTCCAAAGGTTCACCTTCTATAGTTGAGAGCTGATATGCACCAGATCCATATGCTGCTGTAATAATGTAAGGACCAAGCCAGTTTGGTTCGAACTTGCCCTTCTTCTCTTTGTCTTGCTGATTTTTGGGATTTTCTCTGAGAACCAAGTCACCTACCTCAAATGTGTGAGGCTTGACCTTGTGATTGTAACTGCATTATTCCTTGACTGAATGATGTGTAGCTTGAGTGACTATCTTCCTTGATAAAGGAATTGAGATAGAATTACTAGTGTGTGGACTACATAGGCCCATATGCGTGTCACCTAAAGAAGTTTGGGCATCCCTGATAACAAAGTCCTTTGAGGAAGCTCCATTAAAGGTCCATGATGTATCACCAGAAGGAAAAGGATATGTAGAACAAGTGGATGAGTGATGAAGGCTTGTGATTGTGAAAATAAGTGAAAGCAAGATAGCATGATGGAGACTTAGGACCAACAAGTATGCTTTTTGACTTGAAATTGTAGAACTTTTGCCCCCAGTTATTTTGATATTAGGGGAGATCAACTCTTGTTCTTTTTGGTTTATAGGATTTTTATCCTTGACTTTGATTTTTGCAAAGTCCAATAGCTTTTGATTTTGATTTGGACTAAAGGACTTTTCTTTATTATTGACTTTTATATTTTTCTTTTCAAAGCTTGATTCTTGATCCCCAATGAGTAAGGGCTTTTGTAATTCTTGTCGATCCAAGTCTGGAAGTGGAGTGGAAATGGAATGAGTGGATGATATGGTAAGGCTATGTGAGTTTTCAAGAGGGTTAGCAATATGCTCAATAGATTCTTTGTTGGAACCACACTTAGGACTATTGATATCAAGAGATGCTTGCACCACTAGAGGAGATTTGCATTCAGACTTAGTAGCCTCAACACTAAGTGCTTCACACCCAATTCCTTGGCATTGCAAGTTGTTTGTAGGTTGTTCCTATTGGCTGAATACCTTAGGAGATAGTGGGAGTTGATCAACATGAAAGATATACTCACCACATACCATGTCCTTAATCTTGAATTCTTCTTTCAGCTTTGATTGTTTGTATGTAGAAGCTTTCAATGATTCTGGATCCACATATGCTGATGATGGAATTGCTTCTCGATTGACTGGGATTGTTATTTCTGATTGAGGTTGCAGATTGTTGCAATATATGAATGGATTTGGATCTGCTTTGATGGTCACTTTAACTCCATTGTGTGGAAACTTGATGCATCAATGATATGTTGATGGTACTACGCTCATTTCATGAATCCATGGACGCCCTAGCAATATGTTGTATGTGAGATCCAGGTCTAGGACTTGACAAACCACATCTTTTGTAACCAGTCCAATTCTTAGAGGTAAGGTGACTGTGCCCTTGGATGAACGCTCTTCATCATCATATGCCTTGATGGTGATTTGATTTGTTGAATTCACAACTTTATCAAAATATCCCAATTGTTTAATGGTGCTCAATGTACAAATGTTTAGACCTGCTCCTCCATCTATCAGGACTCATTTGATTCTATGTTTGTGTATGAAGGCTTCAATGTGTAAAGGTGCATTATGTGGCTGACTTACGAAGGCATCATCGGCTTTTGTGAATGTAAGGGAATGTGGAATGGAAAGGTATCCCACCATGGCTTGAAACTGGTCCACGTTCAGATTAGTAGGAACGGCGGTGTCTCTCAAGATTTTGTCAAGAATAGCTTTATGAGCGGGGGATATACGTAAGAGCTCAAGGATGGAGATGAGTGTGGGTGTCTTCCCTAACTGTTCTACAAGGTCATACTCAGGTTTGGTAGATGAAGAAGCGGTGTTTTTAGTTGAAGCACCTGGTAAAGTAATTTTACCTCGACGGGTTGTAACATGACATTCAGAAGTAGGTTCGGAAGAAGATCCAATACCTTTTAGGACAATCTTGGGTCTCTGAGTAGAATTCTCAGGGTTTTTGTTCTTGATGGTAATAGTAGAGATATGATTGTCCATCGAGATGTGATTGATAGTTGAATCATAGTTATAAGGTGCTCTAGTATAGTTGGCCTGATCATCTGTGACTTTGGCTTTTCCTTTGTCATGCTTTGGGAATGGCTCTTTAAACATTTCATGTTCTTGATTGGATGAGTGTCCCTCAATCTCAATATCACCTCTATCAATGAGATCTTGCACAATGTTCTTCAGTCGATGACAATTACCTATCTTGTGACCCTTGCTCTTATGAAATTCACAATACTCATCATCATTCCACCAATTTGGTTTGACCTTTGGTTCATATGGAGGAAAATTTGGAACTGTGATCACTTTGTTTGCCACTAGCTTTTTGAAGACTGATTCAAGTGGTTCTCCCAATGGGGTGTACTTCCTTCGTGGTCTAGAAGTTGTTTGAGTATTCACTTGATTGTTTGTAGAACTTGATCCCAAAAAGATGAATTTGGGTCGCACTATGTTGGCATCAACAACACCATCATTGACTGTGTTTTTGTTTTTATTCCAAAATCTTGGCTTGTCTTTTCCTTTAAAGTCATCTTTGTTTTCCTTGAATATCTTAATGACTCCTTGTTCAATTAAGACCTTTTCTGTTGCTAAGCCCTTTTCAATAACATCCTTGAAGGTGGACAAACAAGCTTTCCTTAGATCATAGCCAATGTCCTTGTTAACGTTTTGAGTGAACATTTCTACCATTTGTTTATGTGGAATTTCACAAGAGCATTTGCTAGCTAGATTTCTCCATCTTTGCAAAAATGATGCAAAAGACTCTCCCTCTCTTTGCTTGGTATTGCACAAAGTAGTGATTGATATGTCTGTCTCTATATTGTAGGAGAAATGTTGAATAAATGCCTCCGCTAAGTCACCCCATGACTTAATACCAGGTGGTAGTTGGGAGAACCGTTCCATAGCTTGATCACCTAAGCTTTGTGGGAACAATCTCATCAAATATGTTTCTTCTGCCACTACCTCAATGCAGGCTATGAAAAATTGTCTTATGTGTGCCTTGGGGTCCCCTTTTCCTCTATACTTGTCAAATTTAGGCGTCACAAAGTGTGCAGGAAATGGAGGCATTGGAATGCTCTTGTCAAATGGATAAGGACATATGTCTCTCATTGTGTATGTTGGTTTTGGTGTATTTATGTCCTCCATTTTCTTTTGTAAATCTCTGACTTGTTGCTCCAAATTGCTCTTAGGTGGAGATCGACTTCTTGAAGCATGCCCCATGTTTGAGGCACCCATTGGAGGAGGGGCATATTGCATATGTGGATGATATTGATCATACACATGTTCATATGGAGGAGGTCTATATTGATGTGGCATATAGGGAGCACTTGGTATAGCTTCATGTTGAGGAACCCCATATCTATTTTGTGCATGTATACCATATTCTACAGGCATGTCATGTTCGATCGTGTTGCCCCCAAATTTGACATGAGGTTTCCTTGTGTCCAAATTTTGAGCATGCCTTTGAATATCCAATTGTTTTGGTTGATCCATAGCTTGAGCATATCTATCTGCATAAGGCTTCCATAATGGTCTTCGAAGGTAAGTATCATACGTTTGAGCATGTGTATGTGGGACTTCTGGTTTTTGAAGCAAAGCTGATGGTGATTCAGGTACCATATGTGGTCCTCTATTTCCTCCACTATTAGGTCTCCTTTGATCCATGTTGGAGTGAGTTTGTTGCAAAGGTCGATTTTCCATTATTTGGGACATGTCAAAATCATGAGGTATCTTGGCTCCACTTTGTGCCATCATTTGTAAGAAGTATTGTCTATCCCTCCTCATTATTTCTTCAACCAATCTATTGAAATGGGGATTCATAATGGATTCTTCTACATCTGCTAAATGTATTGAAAAGTTGTCCACATTGTCATTGTGTGTAGCATTGTTGTTTGTAGTGTCTGTGTTTTCCACATTTAGAATGTTTCTATAAACATCCATGTCAGGCAATGTAGTGTGCTCAGGATTGAAAAATAAATCATTGTCATACTCATAAGAACTCATGTTTGCGGACTCTTGAGCTTCTTTAGCTTTTCTCCTAGATTTTTGAAGACGGGTTTCAACCATGAACTAGGTATTGACCAAGATGTGAGAGACTAGATGAAAATGGAAAGAGTATGGAAGACCAAGAGTTGTATGGAGTGTAAATGAATCTGAGGTGTACTTGCAATGTCCAAAGTGTAAGACCAAGTATGTATGTAGTAGAGTAGGTGTGACTTCCAAAGAAAGGATAGTTTCTCTTGATGAGGTAAGTTGACCTTGACTCTAAGTAAGACCAAATGAGACCCAAAGGTAAGAAACCTTGATGAGGGACCACTTAGCAAAGTGTTGTTGTATGTAGTGTGTTGACAAAGTATGATGAGGACAAGCAAGTGACCTTTTGACTCAAGTTTAGACAAGTATGAATGTAAAACGAGATGTGAAGCAATGATGGACTATGTGAGACCCAAAGACAGGTTGAATGCTAGATGAAACCTGAAGAAACAACCTAGGAAGCTCAAGAATTCCAAAACTGATTGCTCTTGTTTGCTGGACTGTAAAAATTTTCCAATTTGTGAAGTTGTGACCAAATCTGAATGTTTGACTATTTTTCGTGACAAGAGGACACAATGTTGATGAGGACTCAATGTTTGCAAGTGTTTAGACTGACAATGACTCCAAGAAAAGTGTGTTGTTTGATGTAAAATTGTTTTGCATACACTTGAAGACACAAAAGACACAATGTTTTGTTGTTTGGTCTTGAATGTTTTGAATGTTTAAAATAAGTCAAGCACAATTCTTATGGCTGGCCAAGACAATAGTTGTTGATCCCACATGGGGTTTTACCCCCGAGACTACGCTATTCAGAGCGGATACTTAGATGCTTGACCTCACTGGCTCCACCCTCGGCACTCACTTCTTGGGTCAGCCAAGCATCAGTCCCCATGAAAACTCCCCATGGTGAACTTTGTATCTCTACTAAGAACCGTATGTGTGTGGGCCGCTACCAGAGGTCCGACCTCCTGCCCCAACAACTAGAAGGATTTGGGCTTCTGAAACAAAAAGGTGCTAGTAAGGGCATCCGCTCGTGTGGCCATACATGTAGCTCTTTCAGCTCTGTAAATACAGAAGGCTCCCAGCTGGTAGGGGTTACACCCTACAAATGATCAAATAAATTTGATCAAACGGGTTTATGGGGAGACATAGTGTCAGTATGAACTAATCAACACACGTTATTCATAGTTTTCACCATGAATACATTTGATTATAGTGGTTCAGAAGAGGTGGGTTTTCCTCGCTACCACTTGGGTCATTCTCTTCTCACTAGTGGTCCTAATGACCACACGGGAAGACAGGCCCTCTAAAGATTAAACAAAAAGAGCCTATTGCTCAAGACACAAAAGACAATGATTCAATTTTAGTGCACCAATGGAAGTGTTTGCTAGTCTATGAAAACAAGGCACACAATAAAAATCAAAAACTCTTGCCAAGGACCTGCAACAAAGATTTATTAGTAGTTTGGATTGTTTCAAATGATCACCCCTTCCTGCAAGCACACAAGTTAGGTAAATTTTAGATCCAAAAGACTTTGTGAAATAGGGGCCTTCAACAATGCGTTTTGTTGACCAATTCAAAGATATGATTCATCATAAAAAAAGAATACCAGTAAAATTTCAAGATATTTCCAGAAATGTAAGAAAATCCAAAAAATTTGCTAATTTGCTCCAAAAATTAATTTTTTATGAAAAATCATAAAAAATTCATATAAAATTCAAAATAGATCCAAAAAATTTGAAATTTTTACTTGAGAGTCTTTATGGTCTTCCAAAATGCAAAAAAAATTTTCTACAACAAATCCAAGCAGTTTGTGAGATATGAGTAAAATAATGCAAAACCCTAATTTTCAAAGATCTAATTTTTGAATAATAATTTTGCATCAAATTTAAAATAAAAAATAATAGATCCTGTGTATAATTCTGAAAGATTTCCAAAAATGTAAGAAAATCCGAAAAATTTGCTAATTTTCTCTCAAAATTAATTTTTTATGAAAAATAATAAAAAATTCATATAAAATTAAAAATAAATTCAAAAAATCTAAAATTTTTACTGAATCTTTTTGATATGTTTCCTGACCTACACAAAAAATTTTATGTCAAAATTCAAAGTCGTTTGTGAGATCTGATCAAAATAAAGAAAAACCCTAATTTTTAAAGATCCAATTTTTAGGGAAATATTTTGAATCAAAATTGAAATCACAAAGAACAGATCCTATGTATAATCATGAGAGATTTCCAAAAATGTAAGAAAATCCAAAAAATTCTCTCATTTTCTCTCAAAATTAATTTTTTATGAAAATCATAAAAAATTCCTAGAAAATGAAAATGTGCTCCAAAAATTCTTAATTTTTGATAGGGAGCTCCTGATGCTTTCTTCAACTTGCAAAAAAAAAATTTGTGCAAAATTTCCTAGCCGTTTGGGAGATATAATCGAATCTCTCCAAGATCTTGTTTTTGTGTCCAAAACCCTAGCTGCACAAGGTTATTCTCCAAATTGTTTTACAAAATAGCAATATAGGGTTAGAAAAATTTGCAAAAAACACAGATCTAAGAAAAATCCATGTCCCACGGGGCGTGCCAAAATGTATATGGTGAAAATGGATAACAATAATAACAATATTGAAAGGCTAAATGAATTCAACCACAAAACCCTAGCCTAACAATCAACAAAAATCCACCATAACATATGAAGATTACCTAAGACAATGTAAATAAAACAAAATCAAAATGTATATACCATCACATGTCCAATAGGGTTTTGATCTCCATTCTTCCTATCTCCATTGACCTTGCTTGATATATTTGCTCTCAGATTTTATGTGCACAAGAGCTCAACAAAGAACGGAATGTGGTTGCAAGTAGAATCGTAGTGTAGTCAAGTCCTCCAAATTGTCGATTAGGGTTTGATAATGAAGAAGGCATCTCCTTAAATAGAAAACACTATATGAAATGGAGGGATAAGATTGAGAGGTGTAAAAAGGAGGTCGGCTAGGATTAGAGGGTAGGTAGAGGAAATAATAAAATAATGAAAGGGGTAGGTAGTGTATGAATTAAGAGATGAATGACATGTGTCATGTGTAGAAAAGGTTAATGAATTAATTAAATAAATAAAGATTTATTTAATTAATAGAAGAAGTGGGATCAATTAAATAAATAAAATATTTATTTAATTTAGGAAAATGATAATTTAAATAAATAAATGTATTTATTCAAATGAGAAATAAGGCTAGAAGAGGATAAATGAATTCATTAAATAAATAAGGATTTATTTAATTAATAGAAGAATTAGGCTTAGATAATTAAATAAATAAAATATTTATTTAATTAGACATGACAATTTTGGGTGTCTACAACACCTATCAAGCAACATCAAGCTTTGTGTGAGGATTTAAGGCAAGGGGTTCCACATCAACATATCATTTGTCAAATCAATCATTTTCTTAAGGTTTTGAGCATCCTCCCTCCTCTCTTTTATCCATTATTGCTTTTATGGAAGTGTAGACACTTACCCAAGGTTTGAATAAGGTGAACCCCTAAACAACCTAATATTCTATGTGTGTGTGTGTGTGTGTGTGTGCACGCGTGCACGTGCGCGTGTGTGTATTATAGATCCAACTACTGAAAGTGATAAAATTTTGTAATTCTATATTTTGAGTAGGCAATAACCTTGGGACTTATCCGATTAGTTGCATAGTTTAATGTTTTTTGGCTGAATTTTGGAGTGAGTGATCCATAAAACCTCTTGATCCAAGATACAAAGCCTCATCTTGCTGGAAACCTATTTGGAATAAGGTGCCTAGCTTCATATTATGACATTTTAGGCCTAGATTTTAGACAAGTTGATTTTTAAATGCCATTTCTAGATCTGTACTTTTGAGTTGATTTATAGTCATATATCTACCTATGTATGTTGATTATTGTCTATTTTGTATCATTTCTCATCTTAATCATATCAAATAAAAAATTGGAATGATTGATTAAAGTTCTCATCCCTCCTAGAGGACTTAATTTAAGTCTAATTGATTGTTCCCTACTGAGAAGATATCCTAAATGAGAAAATGATAGTTCCTAGTTTGCATTCTTAAGCTAGAGACAACCATTTTTTTTTCATTGACTTTCATATATTAAATAAATAAATACATTGTGAACCCTATAGAAAGAAATCCTTTATCATTCATAAGGCATATGGGATTTGATGAGCATTCAAATTATCAAGAAAGAACTTTAGATCTGATTATTTAGCATATTGAGTATCGAGCTACAACAACCTACATTCATTTTGATTATGTTTTTTTATCATTTTATTATATTGACACTTAAAGGACTTCTTAAAATATCATTGCATCACCATCATTTCCACTCATAAGGTATAATCATTTCAATTCAACATTTCAATTATGATTTAGCATCTATCATTCCTGGGATAATCTCTCTTTTACATCATCATAGTTGTAGAGGTGGGAACACCAACACAGGTTTTGAATTAGGCAAGCCCCTATACAACATAACCATTTTTTCTCACTTGTGTGTGTAGGTTTATATCTGACAACAAACATAGTTATAATAGTGCAAAGAAGACAATGATAGGTGGTCCGAAATTTTGGATAGGAAAGAAAACATAGACTATATTTCCTCTAATCATGTTTGACACTTTTTGGCTAGATTTCTAGGAGACAGACCTAGAAAACCTCCTAATTTTATTTTGACCTCTTTATGTTAGTTTGCACACCATCAAGACTAGGACACCTTCTGATGGATGAAAATGGAATTGGGTAGGTTAGGGCCTAATCCCACCTTCATTCATACATTAGAATATGAAAGAACCTAAGGAAGTGATTCACTTTGACTTACTCTTGTGAAAGAGAGTCAAGGAATACTTTTAGGGTTTCTATTCCTTCATTGATATGAAAGGGAATGTATCAAATGTGAAAGAATGCAAAGCTAAGCTAGTAGGATTAATGGAAAGTACTAGAACAAAAACCCTAACAGTCTGATATAGAGATGGAACTGAAATAAAAATTACAAATTTAGAAATGGGAGTATGATGTGTACTTGATATTGAAAATTGACCCTAATCTGAGAGGACGGGAGCACCGAGTGGTTTGGTCCTAGTGACTAAATTGAGCTGGAAACTACAAGTCTATAAGTTGAGTTGATCTAGATCCTACCTATCAAAATTTGTACCTGATTGAGGAGGACAAAGGCACTGAGAACTCTAATCCTTAAGATCTCGGCCTTGATTCTGCAAATGAACCTGTGACAATTGACTGAGACTTCTTCAAATTTTCCCTCTAACAAAGATTTGTACTCATACCTACAATTTGAAAAATGGTGTATTCATGGCTATATAAGGTTTTTCCTTAGTCAAACACCTTGTTTTGGTGATTTCCACCTCCACAAATAGTCAATAATGTATTAAAAAGTGTGTGTGCCCTAGAATCTCATGTGTTTGTAAGATTCCTATGATGTAAAATACAAACTAGAGTTCTACCATGTGTTTTGAGTAAAAACCCTAAATGAATGTATATGTAATGCTTAAAATCACAAATGCAATGTAGATCTAAAGCAATAATGTAAATCTGAAAATGATTGATATGTAGATCTAAAACTCAAATAGAGATATGAAAAAAATATGAAGCAATACCAAACCCTAAGGGAGAGATATATGCCAATCAATAGTCGGCTATCTCCTTATTATTCTTCAATATATCCTAAGCTTCTATAAATGATGAAAAAGGTTTATGAAGACTCGATGACTAATGAATTTTCTGATTTTATAGTTCACATAAACCTAGACTTTCACTTCAGACAAGGATCTCCTTCAATTTCTAGAGTTGGATCCTCAAATGAGGCAAATAAAAGGTTATATATATATATATATATGAAACCCTAACTTTAATTTTGATCATAGGCTGACTTGGGGTTGATGAAAATTGACACAAAGCATGATTTAAACATTATAATACTACCAAATTAAGCTCCAAAAATTTCAGGAGAAAAAGTTAGGACCAAAATGGTACCATTTTGGTCCGACCGACTTTTTCTCCAAATTTCTAAGGATGCAAGATATTGTGATTATAAAGTCAAATCCAACATGGCAGGTCAATCGACCATTTTGGTCCTAACTTTTCTCCAAATTTCTAACGATGCAAGATATTGTGATTATAAAGTCAAATCCAACATGGCAGGTCAATCGAAGGTGTTTATATATATAAAAATATACCTTGAAGATGAGAATTAGAACTTTATTAAGATTAATTAAAAGAAAATATAATGGGGCACACTTAGGGTGGTACCATTTTGGTCTGACCAACTTTCTCCAAATTTCTAAGGATGCAAGATATTGTGATTATAATGTCAAATCCAACATGGTAGGTCAATCGAAGGTGTTAAGATATCTAAAAATATGCCTTGAAGATGAGAATTAGGACTTTATTAAGATTAATTAAAAGAAAATATAAAGGGGTGCACTTAGGGTTAAAGGCCCAATTTTATAATATGTGAATTAAGGGGGAGAATTTTAGATTTAATTAAATTAATAATTAAATACCTAAATGAGTCTTGAAAATGCAAAATTCAATGGGACACACTAAGGTGGTTGCTAAGCTAAGCTTGGAATTGGACAACCCTAATTAAGGGTGTACAATTTACGACACTACATTTAGCCCCCACTGTAGTGATCATATGACACTACGTGCATATGCAAGCTAAAGTACATAAAAGTAATCATTCATAGGAAAAAGAATACATCCATAAGATGTCAAATGAATCCCCCAATGGTATCTACATTACAAAATTAGGAACCACATCCTACAAAACCATATTATTTGTTTAAGTCACAGAATCACCTAGAATGCTTACTAAGAGATGAAATTTGAGGGTAGCTATATGGCCTCCTATTTTGCCTTGATAATTTGTGATTTGAAACAAGGTATCATGTTTACCACGTCAAATTGTGAAGATAATTGAGGATAAATGCTCACAACAAAGCTTGATACATGACCAAAACAAGTCAAGGAACATTTGGTAATAAAGAGAACTGAAACATGATTGCAACACAACCAACAATGTCTAAATCAAAGCTCCCTATCTCAACATGTAAAAGATTAAGTGAAAAATGCAGAATTAGGGTTGTAGGAAAGAGAATAGCTTAAATACTGAAAGTGGCACTACTCATTTGTCTTATTCACTTTTTGTCTCATAGCATAGAACAGGAGCCCACATAGCACAAGATGCTATGTCAATAAGCTAAAGTTCCCACCTAGATGGAGATCCTGAGGTAGTTCGTGATTGAGGACACTCTATTGGATGAGGTAAGCCTACCCAAACTACATCTTTGTTCTTCATTATGTTCTGATTTGTTGATTTACTACTTAAAACCTCTAATTTACAAAGGCTACCCACTTGGAGTGTCCTGATCCCTTAGGGGCACTCTAGTCCCAACAAATCACCTTGATCCCATTAGGGCACCTTGGTCCCTGGAAAAGGGATACCAGAGAAACACACATAAATGATGATTTGATGTCATTTGATATGGTTGATTATTGATGCATGACACTTGATTTTGTAGGAATTGTCATATTTACAAGAACATACAACCAAAATCACATATTGTCATCTGTAGAGATAGATACCTCAACTATCCTTAGAGGATCGACAACTTCTCCATGCAGTGGGATTGTGGTACATATGTTGCATGCCTACCATAAAGTTTCATGGACCTATGCTCTAGGCCTTGACGGAGATATGGGATCCAGATACCTCTAATTTCTTCTTACTAGTGGGAGAGATGATAGTGATATTAGAGGATTTATATGTTGGCATTCTACACTCACATGAGAATGGTTGATGTTGTCATTGATAGAACCCAATCGGTAATAGGATTCTACAGGTTCATCGGCAACATAGATATCATCTACCCACACTGGCAGGCACAACAAGTTCATTCATCGGCATCTAGTTTACACCGGCAATAAAGCATACCGACACTCAGGACGACATGAGAAAGTTTTGTTTATATGAATTGTATTGTAATGTAATTAATTATCTATAAGCCGACATGATGTATTGTAAAGACTCATATATGTATGAGATATTATAGGTCATTTTGATATGAGAAAATATACAAAATAGAAGAAAGGTGATTATGTAATAGATCATAGAAGATAGGTTATGTGAGCGAATATCATTCACCGGCAAGGTTTTTGGTTATGGATTTTGACTGAGCTTAAACTGGTACTGAATCAAGCATTGCAGATGCTATTTTGAGCAGTACATTGTCTTGGATTTAATTATCCATTTTGTAGTTAGTGAGACTCTTTCATTGAGCAGTGAGCTCTAGGTTGTTGGCCTTTCTGCATGTCCATGCCCCTATTGTAAGTAATATTTATGTTAGGATTTCCAAAGATAATAAGAGGGGGGGGTGAATCAGTATCTAACCGGTTATTAAATTTACTTGATTTAAAACATGTAAAGCATATCAATATTGTATATTAGTAAACCAAGAATAATGCAGTAAACAAGAATAACAACAACCACATAAAAAGCAAACCATAACATAGTAGTTTAATGAGGAAACCCGGTGTGCGAAAAACCTCGGTGGGATTTGTGACCCACAATATTTCCTTACTGGCCAATAAGTGAATATTA
Source organism: Cryptomeria japonica (assembly GCF_030272615.1). NCBI lineage: Eukaryota > Viridiplantae > Streptophyta > Pinopsida > Cupressales > Cupressaceae > Cryptomeria > Cryptomeria japonica. The sequence continues at coordinate 186,508,998 of NC_081405.1, forward strand.
CTCTTACAACAGGGGCCTGCACATGCAGGAAGGCCTAGTACCTAGAGCTCACTACTCAATTACAAAATAAGAAGTCACACTGACTTACAAAATGGATTATACAAATCCACTGTCTTATACTGCTTCAAATTAGCATCTACTATGCCAGATCCAGTACCGGTTTTAGCTTTGCTTCATAGATAAACCCTTAACCTATAATTTGCATATTAGGTCTACCTTATTTTCACCTATCACATTGTTACAAAATATTCTACAATGATCCCATACATATATGAGTCATAGTACAACTCGACATGTCGTCTTACAATTATTTTATAATTAATTACAAAATGAATTATAAACAAAATTCCTGTTGGCCAGGGTGTAGGTATCCTTCCTTTGCTGGTGTTCTATGTGTTGGTATTTTGGTATGGTTTTGTCATTGATGTCAACACCTACTAAACACACCTACTTGGAGATCCAGCAACATTCACCGGCAATCAGTAAACTATTCAAACAGTCACTGATATATGGTTAACTGGCAGGATATACTGTTCACCGGTACCTGCAATGACATGGAAGACACTTGGTAATGTAGAAGACATCATGTGGACACTTTTTCTTGAAGTAATATCATTGGTATATTCTTATTTTCATATTTGCTTTTACCGACAAATAGGTCTAGGTTATCTAGGGTTACATCGACAGGTTTATCTTTTCCAGATCAGCATGGCATGCTATGGAGATGATTTATTATTGTTGTAAATGCATTAAGCCGACATGTTCAATCGGTTATTGCATCGGATATTGTATTATTTGTAAAAAGTTTTATTGTAATATCTTGTAAAGCCAACCTACTAAAATTGGTCTTAGGGTATGGTATAAATGTAAGATCTTATTTGTAAGATCAAATGTGGAATGCGAAAAATATTTAAGGAAGGATATATGCTAGATCAAGCAGAGATATACACGAAGACATCATTTGAAGGTGAAGTTAGGTTTTTGTAAAAACATATCAACATTACACCAGTACTGAATCCAGCATATGAAGATGCTATTTTGTACAGTACATTCTCATTGGATTTAACCATCCAACTGTAGTCAGTGTGACTCCCATTTGTGTTTGAGCAGTGAGCTCTAGGCTATTGGCCTTTTTGCATGTGCAGACCCCTCTTTGTACACTTACTATCTGCAATAGTATCATCTGATTGTGGGTAAGGTTTCCCACCATGGTTTTTCCCCTTACAGGGACTCCACGTACAAATATTTGTGTCATGTGTTGTGGTTGACTTTGTGCTTATGTTTCATGCATTAATTCTTATCGGTACAACATTTCCTATTAACACTGTTTACCGACACATTTAACTGTCTTACCGGTATTAAGCATTAAGTTGGTTAATAAGATTTTGGTTTGAATTTATTAGACAACTGATTCACCCCCCCCCCTCTAAGTTGTCCCCGAGACCTACAATTGGTATCAGAGACTAGTCCTCTTTTTCAAAAGTTTAACAACTTGAGGAGATCCAATGTCTACTAATTATTTCAGAAAGGATAGTCCTAAACTTGATGGAACAAACTATGGAATATGGAAAATTAGAATGGAGACACATCTAAATTGCATTGGTAAAGACATCTGGGAAGTTACTAAGAATGGTTATACTGCTGCTGTAGCTGGTCAGCCTACTCCTATTACTTTAGCTAAAGATGAAGAAAATGATTGCAAAGCAACAGAAGCACTTTTGAGCGCATTATCAGATCAACAAATCATGGGATTATCAGATAGATCTACTGCAAAAGCTATTTGGGATCATTTGGAAACACTGAATGAAGGGGATTCCACAGGCAAAATTGCAAAACTTGAAAGCTTCCGAGTCAGGTATGAACATCTGAAAATGGAAGAAGATGAAAGGATTTCTACTTTTATGGAAAGAGTAAATGAAATTGTTTTAGGTATCAAATGTTGTGGAGGAACCTTGAGTGAAGATGAGATTGTTTCAAAAATCTTAAGAGGTTTGCCATCGGCATATAAAATGAAGGTTGCTGCTATTAATGAGTTGAGAACAATGCCTAATACATTAGTGACTAGGGATACATTGATTGGAAAACTTCCAGCTTTTGAAATTGAGGAATTTGGTCCTGTTGCTACTATAAAAACTGATTTGGCCTTGAAAGCATCAACATCATCTGCTCCATCTTTTGACAAATCAGACTGGAGAGCCTTCTATGCAAAAGAACTTGAAGAAACCAGGAAGGAGAATGAAGAGCTTGAAGAACTTGAAGCACTATTTGCAAAAAAAATGCCAAAAGGTCCAATTGGAAGTAAGTATGAAGGTAAAGCACCCTTTAAATGTTTCAACTACAATAAGATTGGTCATTATGGCTTCAAGATGCCCTGATAGACATGCTAGACTAAGAGAAGAAGCTAGAAGGACATACAAACCTAATGCTAAATATTAGAGATACAGATCTAAGAAAAACAAAGATAAATCTTGTTACATTGCTGATGAAGTTGTGACTGATGATTCTTATGAGGATCCAGTAGACAACGGATGGGTCTTTGTTGCTATAATAGAAGATCAATCAGTACCTATTGCTCAATCGGTAGAACAAGCCCTAGCAGCTAAAGTTGAATCAAAGGATGAATGGATTATTGACTCAGGATGCTCACATCACATGACTGGAGACAAAGGTAAATTCTTGAACTTTGAAGAATACAATGGAGGTTTAGTAAGATTCAAAGATGACAAAGCCTGTTCAATCAAAGGTAAGGGTTCAATATCACTTGATGGTAAACATAACATTGACAATGTTTACTATGTTGAAGGATTAAAACGTAATCTTTTAAGTGTTGGTCAATTAGTTGAGAAAGGTTTTCAGTTACAATTTAAAAATGGAAAATGCAAAATCATGAATAGAACTGGTTTGGAAATTGCAACTGCTAATCAGACTAGAGGCAATATCTTTCATTTGAATAACAGTGAAAAGGCATGCTTAATTGCACATATAGATGAAAGTTGGCTATGGTATAAAAGACTATGTCATGTAAATTTTGATTGCATGGTAAAAATCAGTACTTCTAAGGTAGTTAGAGATCTACCTAAAATTATGAAACCTCAGAATACAATTTGCAAGGAATGTCAATTTGGAAAACAAGTTAGAGCTAGTTTCAAAAGTATTCCAGAAAAATCCAATAATGCTCTTGATTTAATTCACACTGATTTATGTGGTCTGGCTAGAACTAAAAGCTTACAAGGTGATAGATATTTCATGCTAATTATTGATGATTATTCTAGAATGTGTTGGGTTACTTTTCTCAGAGAAAAATCAGAAGCACTTGGGAAGTTCAAACCATTCAGAGCAATGGTTGAAAATGAAACCGGTAAGAAAATTAAATGTTTAAGATCAGATCAAGGAAGAGAATTCACATCTAGAGATTTTAATACATTCTATGAAGTAAATAGAATCAAAAGACAGTTATCAGCACCTCGGACACCACAACAGAATGGAGTTGTTGAAAGGAAGAATAGAACTATTTTGGATGCAGCAAGAAGTATGTTATCAGAAGCAAATCTACCACATGTGTACTGGAGAGAGGCAGTAAGCACTGCTATCTATACATTCAACAAAGTTCACATCAAAGGTGAAACCGGTAAGACCCCTCATGAACTATGGTTTGGTAAAACTCCTAGTCTTAGGTATTTCAGAATTTTTGGAAGTAAATATTATATTAGAAGAGATGAGTATATTGGCAAGTTTGATCCTAGAAGTGATGAAGGAATATTTCTTGGTTATTCATCTAAGAGTAAAGCTTATAGATGCTTTAATAAAAGATTATAGAAAATTGGTGAGAGTACAAATGTAAAGATTGATGAACAATTCAGAGGAACTTCAAGGTATATAGACTCTGAATGGGTAACAGAAATTATGACAAATGAACAAATAGTAAATCCACTGGTACAGAATGATGATCCAGTTACTTCGGTATCATCAGAGGATACCACGGTAATTGAAGAACAACAACAGACTAAGACACCCCGGTATGTAAGACTAAATCATTCTGAAGATCAAATAATTGTAAGCAAATTTAAAGGAGTCATGACAAGAGGAAAATTGGCAAATGAAGAGGTATGTCTTATTTCACAAATTGAACCATTATCTATCAATGAGGCATGTGAAGATAAATTTTGGATTAAAGCTATGGAAGAAGAATTAGGACAAATTGAGAAAAATAATACTTGGACATTAGTTCTCTAGCTTGAAAATAAAAATGTAATCGGAACCAAATGGGTATTTAGAAACAAACTCAATGAAAATGGTAAGGTTGTTAGGAATAAAGCAAGACTAGTGTGTAAGGGATATTCTTAGAAAGAAGGAGTTGATTACAATGAAACCTTTGCACCTATAGCCAGAATTGAGGCAGTTAGATTATTCTTGGCCTTTGAAGCTCACAAGGATTACAAAGTTTATCAAGTGGATATTAAATGTGCATTTTTGAATGGAGATCTTGAAGAAGAAGTCTATATTGAACAACCTAATGGATTTTCTTTGATAGATAACAATGATATGGTTTGCAGATTAAGAAAAGCTCTGTATGGACTAAAACAAGCTCCAAGAGCCTAGTATGCAAGATTGGATAAGTATCTTTTAAAAATTGGTTTTACTAAAGGAAATGCAGATAGCAATTTATATTACAAAGTAACTAATGATGACATTTTGATTATGGAAGTATTTGTTGATGATATAATCTTTGGAGGAGAAGATGGATTATGCAAAGAATTTTCTCTTAAAATGCAGCATGAATTTGAAATGTCTATGATTGGAGAAATAAAAAAAAATTTAGGATTGCAGATTTTATAGACTGATAAAGGCATATTTTTGAGTCAATCTAAGTACTTGAAAGAACTACTCAAAAAATTTGGGATGGAGAACTCTAAACCGGTAAGCACACCTATGACTACAAATGACAAATTATCTCAAAGGGTTGAATCTACACCTGTTAATCCAACTAGATACAAATCTATGATAGGAGGTATACTGTATTTGACACAAACCATACCTGATATTATGAATGCAGTATGTATAGTTTCTAGATTTCAGAGTAATCCTAGGGAAAATCATGAATCAGTAGTAAAAAGGATTTTCCGCTACTTATAAGGCACAACAAATCTTGGATTATGGTATCCTAAAGATGAAAATTTTGATCTATATGCATACACAGATGCAAATTGGGCAGGAGATGTGGATGATAGAAAGAGCACCACTGGAGGAGCATTCTTTCTTGGAAAGAGATTAGTTTCTTGGTTAAGTAAGAAACAAAGTTGTACATCTTTATCAACAACATAATCAGAATATGTTGTAGCAACAACAAACTATACACAGGTACTTTGGCTTAAGCAAATGTTGAAAGACATAAAGGTAAAATGCAAGGAACCTATTACTATATATTGTGATAACACTGCAGCAATTGATATATCTAAGAATCGAGTATTACATTCTAAAACAAAACATGTTTCCATCAAACTGAATTTTCTAAGGGAAAAAGTTGAAGAAAAGGAAATAAAACTGGTTTATGTGAATACTAAAGAACAACTTGTAGATATTTTTACAAAACCTTTGCCTAAGGAAACTTTTGAGTATCTCAGAGATCAGCTCAGAATCTTACCTCCACCGGTAGAGACTTAGACAGTTGATGATTGTCATCAACCGGCATAACTAAATGGACAAATCTTTTATTTCGATATTTGATGAGAAAGCTACTTCTTAGGGGGAGTAGTTGGTATATTGAATTGGTTGGTATTTTGTATGAACTTGACCTTTTTGTGACTTTGGCATTTGATGTCAAAGGGGGAGAGATATATGGAAAAACATTAAAGAAAGATATATGGAAAAATGCATTACCTTTTTGAGGAGAGATTGGTATTGAAAACAAATCTTTGAATAAACACATATTACTCCCAGGGGGAGAATTGGTTTTTGTACTTGGCATCTCTATTTTAGCACTTTGATGGTTTTTCCATCTTGTCTTGCCATCAATGCCAAAGGGGGAGATTGTTGGTATTTTGGTATGGTTTTGTCATTGATGTCAACACCTGCTAAATACACCTACCTTGAGATCCAGCAACATTCATCGGCAATCAGTAAACTGTTCAAACAATCACCGATATATGGTTAATTGGCAGGATATAATGCTCACCAGTACCTGCAATGACATGGAAGACACTTGGTAATGTCGAAGACATCATGTGGACACTTTTTCTTGAAGTAATATCATTGGTATATTCTTATTTGCATATTTGCTTTTACCGGCAAATAGGTCCAGGTTATCTAGGGTTACACCGACAGGTTTATCTTTTCCAGATCAACATGGCATGCTATGGAGATGATTTATTATTGTTGTAAATGCATTAAGCCGACATGTTCAATCGGTTATTGCATCAGATATTGTATTATTTGTAAAAAGTTTTATTGTAATATCTTGTAAAGCCGACATACTAAAATTGGTCTTAGGGTATGGTATAAATGTAAGATCTTATTTGTAAGCTCAAATGTGGAATGTGAAAAAGATTTAAGTAAGGATATATGCTAGATCAAGTAGAGATATACACGAAGACATCATTTGAAGGTGAAGTTAGGTTTTTGTAAAAACATATCAACATTACACTGGTACTGAATCCAGCATATGAAGATACTATTTTGTGTAGTACATTCTCATTGGATTTAACCATCCAACTGTAGTCAGTGTGACTCCCATTTGTGTTTGAGCAGTGAGCTCTAGGTTGTTGGCCTTTCTGCATGTGCAGACCCCTCTTTGTACACTTACTATCTACAGTAGTATCATCAGATTGTGGGTAAGGTTTCCCACCATGGTTTTTCCCCTTACAAGGTTTCCACGTACAAATATTTGTGTCATGTGTTGTGGTTGACTTTGTGCTTATGTTTCATGCATTAATTCTTACCGGTACAGTATTTCCTGTTAACACTGTTTACTGGCACATTTAACTGTCTTACCGGTATTAAGCATTAAGTTGGTTAATAAGATTTTGGTTTGAATTTATTAGACAACTGATTCACCCCCCACCCCTCTCAGTTGTCCTCGGGACCTACAATTGGTATCAGAGACTAGTCCTCTTTTTCAAAAGTTTAACAACTTGAGGAGATCCAATGTCTACTAATTATTTCAGAAAGGATAGTCCTAAACTTGTTGGAACCAACTATGGAATATGGAAAATCAGAATGGAGACACATTTGAATTGCATTGGTAAAGACATTTGGGAAGTTACTAAGAATGGTTATACTGCTGCTGTAGATAGTCAGCCTACTCCTATTACTTTAGCTAAAGATGAAGAAAATGATTGCAAAGCAAGAGAAGCACTTTTGAGCGCATTATCAAATCAACAAATCATGGGATTATCCGATAGATCTACGGCAAAAGCTATTTGAGATCATTTGGAAACATTGAATGAAGGGGATTCCACAATCAAAATTGCAAAACTTGAAAGCTTCCGAGTCAGGTATGAACATCTGAAAATGGAAGAAGATGAAAGGATTTCTACTTTTATGGAAAGAGTAAATGAAATTGTTTTAGGTATCAAATGTTGTGGAGGAACCTTGAGTGAAGATGAGATTGTTTCAAAAATCTTAAGAGGTTTGCCATCGGCATATAAAATGAAGGTTGCTGCTATTAATGAGTTGAGAACAATGCCTAATACATTAGTGACTAGGGATACATTGATTGGAAAACTTCCAGCTTTTGAAATTGAGGAATTTGGTCTTGTTGCTACTATAAAAACTGATTTGGCCTTGAAAGCATCAACATCATCTGCTCCATCTTTTGACAAATCAGACTGGAGAGCCTTCTATGCAAAAGAACTTGAAGAAACCAGAAAGGAGAATGAAGAGCTTGAAGAACTTGAAGCACTATTTGCAAGAAAAAAGCCAAAAGGTCCAATTGGAAGTAAGTATGAAGGTAAACCACCCTTTAAATGTTTCAACTGCAATAAGATTGGTCATATGGCTTCAAGATGTCCTAATAGACATGCTAGACTAAGAGAAGAAGCTAGAAGGACATACAAACGTAATCTTGAATATCAGAGATACAGATTTAAGAAAAACAAAGATAAATCCTGTTACATTGCTGATGAAGGTGTGATTGATGATTCTGATGAGGATCCAATAGACAATGGATGGGTCTTTGCAGCTATAACAGAAGATCAATTGGTACTTATTGCTCAACCGGTAGAACAAGCCCTAGCAGCTAAAGTTGAATCAAAGGATGAATGGATTATTGACTCAGGATGCTCACATCACATGACTAGAAACAAAGGTAAATTATTGAACTTTGAAGAATACAATGGAGGTTTAGTAAGATTCAGAGATGAAATACACCTACTTGGAGATCTAGCAACGTTCACCGGCAATCAGTAAACTGTTCAAACAGTCACCGGTATATGGTTAACCGGTAGGATATAATGTTCCCCAGTACTTGAAATGACATGGAAGACACTTGGTAATGTTGAAGACATCATGTGGACACTTTTTCTTGAAGTAATATCATTTGTATATTCTTATTTGCATATTTGCTTTTACCGACAAATAGGTCCAAGTTATCTAGGGTTACTCCGGCAGGTTTATCTTTTCCAGATCAACATGGCATGCTATGGAGATGATTTATTATTGTTGTAAATGCATTAAGCCGACATGTTCAATTGGTTATTGTATCAGATATTGTATTATTTGTAAAAATTTTTATTCTAGTATCTTGTAAAGCCGACCTACTAAAATTGGTCTTAGGGTATGGTATAAATGTAAGATCTTATTTGTAAGATCAAATGTGGAATGCGAAAAAGATTTAAGGAAGGATATATGCTAGATTAAGTAGAGATATAAATGAAGACATAATTTGAAGGTAAAGTGATGTAGAGGGTTGGGGTTTTTAGGTGACTTCAAGAAAATATGTTTTCAAGTGCTTCCTCCTTGCATTTGCCTAGTGTTTCCAAGGCACTTTAAGGCTTCAAAGGGGCAAATCAATACCCAACTCTCCACTATGACTCCTAGTGTCTTCAAACACTTATTCCAACCCAATTCAACAATTTTCAATTATTTTTAAGGTTTCAAGACTTCTCCATGCTCTTAAACCCCACTATGCCTGCTACTAGCCCTAGAGCCCCAATTAGCCCACTTGAGGCTGAATTAATTCCGTTTCTCAAATTTTTCCCAAATAACTTCCAAAAAAAAAAATGTTTTTGGATACCCTTTTTGGATTTCTACAACATATATCAAAATTAGGTATGGTTGTTTTGGACCATGCCTTTGCTGTCCTAAGACTCAGACTATTTTTGATGCAAAAACCCACAATTTTACAAAGCAAGTATATAAAATACTTATCCCCCAACCTTTAAACTCTCAATAGTATTTTTTTATGACTTGAAACCAAGGAAAATCCAATTTTTTAGGTTCTATGATCTTGTTTAATGTGCAAACCCCAAAGTCCTCACCAATAGGTTGCTAAAACCAAGGGTTTTTTGATTAACCACTCTCCCAACACTGCTGCAACTTAATCAAGGTTCATAAACCTTCTCCTAGACCATATTAGATATATCCAATCATTAAACTACCCCTTTGTTAAGGTAGATCTTCTGCTGCTATAGGCTTGCTATGCTTCCTACTCACTTCTCCTTTATCCAACTCACAGTGATCACCTGTCAAACCACACTTCCTGCAAGTTATTTGGTTAGGATCATATTATACATGTTAGATAGAGCCTCCTCTATGAGAAACAGGACCTTACATCCATAGAAGGGCTCCAACTTGCATTTTGGGCCTTCAATGCCAATGATACAACTCAGAAAATTGTAGGATAGTCGGCACAAATGTCAAAATCTGAGAAAAACCTGCTACAAAATCATTCCAAATCAATTATTACAATGTTTAATGACTTCCCAAGGCTTATACCATGAAAGATCAATCACTTTCAAGCAACAAAACACAAGAAATTGCAAGAAAATGAAGGTTTTATTCACTTTTTCTGTTAAATCCATACAACATCCATATTGTAGCATCCAACCCCACCAAAATGGAGTTCCAAGGTTTTATAAGGCCTTCCCCCAACTTCCCAAACTGAAATCAATCAGTTATTTGTCATTATAGACTTGTTTAGACTCTAAATTCCATTTTCCCACCTAAAAACAACTAACCATTAGAATTCAAAAATTTGAATTTCTAACTTACAATTTATTGAATAATTTAAAGTCTAACCTATCAAACTTAATGTTTTATTACTCCTAGGATCCAAACAAACTTATCTAACCATCCAAATCCTATTTAGGCACTATTGGCCTCCCTTACATAATTTTGGTCCTAAAGCCCTTATTAAGACCTTCAAGACATTTAACTTTAAAATCATATTGATCATTAAAAATTTCCATTATTGGCTTCAAAACACTCCAATTCACTTGTTTTGATTCATAACTCTTCATGGTCTTGATAGCTTTCTTGGGTGCACTTGCACCATGAAGTTAGGTTTTTGTAAAAACATATCAGCATTACACCGGTACTGAATCCAGCATATGAAGATGCTATTTTGTGCAGTACATTCTCATTGGATTTAACCATCCAACTGTAGTCAGTGTGACTCCCATTTGTGTTTGAGTAGTGAGCTCTAGGCTGTTGGCCTTTCTGCATGTGCAGACCCCTCTTTGTACACTTACTATCTGTAGTAGTATCATCTGATTGTGGGTAAGGTTTCCCACCATGGTTTTTCCCCTTACAGGGTTTCCACATACAAATATTTGTGTCATGTGTTGTGGTTGACTTTGTGCTTATGTTTCATGCATTAATTCTTATCGGTACAACATTTCTTGTTAACATTGTTTACCGGCACATTTAACTATCTTACCGATATTAAGCATTAAGTTGGTTAATAAGATTTTGGTTTGAATTTATTAGACAACCGATTCACCCCCCCCCTCCCCCCCCTCTCAGTTGTCCCTGGGACCTACACTATGTGTCAGTGTAGAGTTTGTCATTGTTGGTGCTGGTAAATTGTCTTGCCGGTATCATATGATTGCAAGGCTACCATCAATGACTAAACCTTCAATCACCTACAATTTCTCATTGGAGTATGCATTTTCCAACTATCTCCTCCTTAGGCATTGATGGCAACACTCATGAGAAAAATCCAAAAAGTGTCATCCAAAAATGAGTCTGCCAGAATTGTCTTATGAAAAAAATATGAGCCCCTCGTGAGCTAATCAGCATCTGCTGATCATTTTTCTGAATTGGCTTACCAAAAAAAATATGAGCTCCCCTTGAGCTAATGAGCCATTTGTTGATCATTTTTCTCATAGCCTCTACTCCCCCTTTGACATCAATGACAAAGGTTGTCATTTGTTGTTAGTGGAGTCCTGCCTGGTTTCTTGTAACTAGTGGGTTACACTGAAAAATATATGTCAAAATTAAATTTATGTCGTTGCTGAATGTTTTACTATCTTTTATAGCCTCATGGGTTCTCTACACTGTACTGGTGAGTATGTGCATTTGCTCTTCCAGTGTCTTTAGTCTGGGAACTAGAGCCTCAGATATTTCTTTTCTCAAAGAAATAAGATACTCTAGTCTTGGACCAAGTCTGCATTTTAAGTCATTTGCTTTTTCCTTTATTCTTTGTTTTTCATTTTCCAGTTTCCTGATTTTCTCTTCCTGCTCTGCAATTTTCTTCTCTAATTCCAAAAATGAATATGATGTTCCAATCAGATTGTTAGCAATATTGTTAATCTTATCCTGTGTCTTTTTTATTTTATTGTCAAGATCTTCTGTTAATACATCCATTTTGCATGTATCCCTGTATAATTTCTTGAAGTAAAAAATGATTTCATTGAGTTCTGGTAAAAGAGTATACATCTCCTCTTTGTTCTTATTCACAATTTCCATAAATAATTTCTCTTTTTCTTTTATCATCCTTTCCTTAAAAGTATCCTCATTTATTTGATCAATAGTGATTAGGTTGCCGATGATGAATTTAGACAATGTGTCTAATTGTCCTAAAGAATCTTTATTCTCTATGTTACACTAGGGTGCAATCATCTTCAAAATTGGTATGGTGTTATCAATAGCCTTATATGCTAGTGCATTACAATCTGTTATTTTCTTAATTGAATCTAGCAATACCTTTGTCAAATTTGTTGGTCTGAATTCAGACATGGAGATTCCGGATGTCTATCCATCTGTTTTCACAATTTGTAATCCATTGGTGGTGATAATAGCATTGCTTTCCTCTTTCACTGGAGCATCAGTTTGTGTCTACGTTTCAACTTCCAAAGGTTTAGGTCTTTCAGTTGTAGCCGGTGGCATTGTCTCTGAATGTACTTGTGAATGAACCTGTTGTTCTACCTATTTCTTTGTACTCTCTACTGATGGTTTCTCTGATGGTGCCTCTGATGATTTTTCAGTGGTATCCACTACCAGTTTTTCTGTTTGTGACTCTATATGTTCTACCGGTTTCTTTGTGCTTTCTCCTGAAATGTCTAAAGTCGGTATCTCAACATATTTTTCATTGTTATCAGTTGTTGGTTGCTCAATAGATACATTATGTACACCAGTGCTATCAACTTTTCCTGTATCCGTTGTCTGTTTAGTTTTTTGCTCACTCCCAATTTCAGTGTCTCCAACTATATCTTCAACATTTGTCTCAACTGTTGTGTCTTCTACCGGTGGCTCAGTTGCCACATCTCTTTTCTCACTTGTTTCCTTATCAATCACAATGATGACTTCCCATGTGTCGATATTCATTGTGTACAACACCTCAGAATTAGGATTTGTGTCCTCATGTGTTGTCTTCATACTCTCTGTTGCTGGTTGATTTTCAGTAGTGTCTACCGGTGGAGTATCTAAAGGTGGTGGGGGTAAGTTGTCTGCTATCTTTATACTGGGAGGTCCACCAACTTGTCCTTTTCCTTTATCCCTATCCTTTTGAATAACCTTGAAGGTTTTAGGTTTTTGATATTCTTCCAGTTTCTCCTTTTCTACCAGGAATATATCCCATGCATCTGTTGTTTCCTCTGTTATCTGATTCACTCTTCTTGCCATCACTGATACATGCTGGTGAGCAGTTAAGAATACTGACCGGTTAGCCTTAGAGATTAATTGATCTATCTCATCAGGTGAGTTAATAGGGTGCACTACAAGTAGTTTTTCAATCTTTATTTTCTTATCTAGCTCAATAATAGCTACTCTTCTAGCTTCTAGTCTGTTATATAGATCTGCCGGTATTTCATCAACAACTTGCATAAAAAATTTCTTGAAAATATCTAAGTGTAGTATTACACTATTCTCTACTCTCTCTTTGTCATCAGTGGATAGTGTGTTATATAGTTTGCTGATATTCTTCAACCTGCCATCCTCAGTAATTTCATTTAGTAATTTGTCAATAGGAGCTATAGTTTTTTTGACTTCTTCTTAGGAGTCAACTTCTTTTTCTTTGGAGTTAATTTCTTTGATGAGGGCCTTACTGCCTATTGCTTCTATCTTTTTGGTGTAGGAGAAAGTGCCGACGAAGGTTTTCTTTTCCTCTCAACTCTCTTGAATATTGTAGGTATGTCACTTTCTGAAGAAGTTCCAATCAGTGAAAGGTGTGTTTCTAGTTGGAGTGCTTCCACCTCACTTTCAGTTATACTGGTTTGCTTTAGCACATCTTCTTTAATAGCTTTTGCTTACCAGGTTCCCTTTTTAACAGTTGCCTCAACCCTTTTAACTCTTTTCTTTGATTGAATTTGACTTTCTATAGTTTTAGCATTACCAAATACTTCTTCTTCAGGTTCCTTAGGAGCTTCTAGGAGGGCTTTTGCATAGGTTTCTATTATGTTGTCATCAGTCTCATACCCTATTTCAGTGACCCATATGGTTCTAGGAACAACTGCCTCCATCCAAATTTCATCTTTCTTTATTACAAAATAGATTTCCTTTTAGTACTTATCCACAATAGGCTGTGATAACCTTACTCTTGTTTTCATTCAAGCTTTTAGTGCTCATTTATGGTTTTTTTTTGTTCTCTCCCACCTTGTTTAGCAATTTTGATAGTTGTTTTCCTACCAGTATATCATATCCAAAATCTTTGGTGCCAATATCAGGTACTTGTTTGGTTATATATAGCATTAGACAAACAAGTAGGTTTCCAAATCTGAATGTTCCTTTCTTTTCTCTTTTGATGTTTGCTACATTGTCTATTAGTTCATCTTTAAGCCATTCACATATGTCTATCCTTGCATTATCATTTACCATATCATAGGCACTCTTAATTCATAGGCTAGAAAATGAGTTTAACCTATTTGCATGTGTAGTATTGTAACCTAAGATCATACTGATAAATCTGATATTTGTATCCTTTACATCGTTTACCCTTAGTGATCTCTTATCAAATGTTGCACTAGTTAGGTTTGTCACTAGATCATTAGAGACCTTTTTAGTTTTGTCAGGTCTGTTGCCAGTGGAGGGTAACCCTGCCACAACCTTTACTGCTTCTTTTGTGATTTTATGAACTGAGTCCAACCAGAAAAATTCACCATGTACTCTGCTTAATACAATCCTTATGATATCCTTGGGGAAATCCGGGATACTGAGAATTTCAGTGAAACCTAGTGTTTCTATTATCTTATGTTCAGGTTTGACATTTCCCAATTCATCACAAATCATAGATTCATACATATTCTTAATTTCCTCATCACTTAGTTCATCAATATGATAGTGTACATACATTCTAGGGTCTTCAGCATATACTACCCCTTTAGGTATTTGAGAAAATGCACCTAAGCTATCATCTTTCTTCGCTATTTCGGGAACTAGCTAGAATACAGGTCTAGGGTGTTTAATAACTTCAACAATAGTAGGGTTTGCAATAATTTCAGGAGTAGATAAAGATGCCATAGCTATAAATACCTTAATCTACCTTAGGGATGAAAGATTTGATAGATTTCTTCACTTCTTTGCTTAGAATTCCTTCGCTCGAGATTTTCATGCTCTCGAAGTGATCTCAATTTCTCACCTGCCACATTTAATGCTTCTCGATTAAGTCACAACTTAACTTATCTACTAGTAAAGAAGTGATCTCAACTTCTCACCATCAACCGAGGGAATAATAGCATGTTTTTCATTTAGTTGCTAAACCCCCAAAGGAATTTTCTTCAGTTATATGAAGAGTCTCCTACCGGTGGAGTGTTACTCTGTTCTGCCGGTGGAGGAGTATTCCCATCAACGTTCTGTTCTTACTTTCTGATCCATTGTTTTGAGATTTCTTGTTTTACCTCTTCAACCTTTTCTTTACCTTTCAAAGTAGCACCATTATTATTTGCCAGTGGTGCCTTAGTTCTATAGAATTTTTCAATATGTCTAGTCTTGTTACAAGCATAATAAGTCACATTATTTTTTGAATAGCTTTCCCATATCCTATGCCAGTTTGGTTTTGCATTGATTAGATAAGTGTCCAAATCTCCCACAAACATAACATCTTACATTCATTCTACAATTCTCTGAATTATGACCAAATTTGTTGCATTTAGAACATTGACCAGTGGGTGTATTGGTGTTCTGATAATTTCTAGATCTACATTGATTTGCTCTATGACCATACTTTTTATAGTTAAAGCATTTTCCATTAAATTTATAAGCATTTGGTTGCCTTATCGGTTTATTATGATCATGTGTGTTTGCGGTACCAGAGCTTTCACCAACTTGAAAGCCAAGGCCATTAGTGTCACCATTAGGTTTCTGATTCTTCAACACGTCACCAAGTTCTTCTGAGCTTTTCTTGAATTTTTCTTTGTGTTGATTTGTAGTAGCCAATTCTCTTTCCAAGATTCCTTTCTGTCTCATAAGTTCATTTGAGTCATTTTGTGTATGCATCAAATCTATCTTCAACATATCATTTTCATAACTAAGTCTTGTGTTTTCATTTGCAACATCATTTAGTCTTCTAGTCAAATCTTCTTCATTTTTCTTCCTATCATCAATTTCTTTACAAAATCTCATAGTCATATCCTGCATTTCATTCTTTGTAGTACTTCTTTCTTGTCTTAGTTTGTTTACCAGATCATTAAGAGTTTCCTTTTCATCATTCTCATTCTACATCTTTTCACAAAGTTCTCTTCTCTTATTTCTTGCAATGGTAAGATTTTCTTGAAGTGCTTGAATAGTATCCTGAGAAACTTTTAGATCATCTTCAAGTTTGATATTTTTCAATTTTTCTACATCATAGTTTGAAAGAGCTATTTCCAATTGTTTCTTCAAGTTATCCATCTGTACCAATGTCAAGATCTTCCTCAAGCTATTAGGCTTTTGAAAATAGAGGACCAAGCTCTAATACCAATTGTTAGGATTCCCAAAGATATTGAGGGGGGGGGGGGGAATCAGTATCTAACCGGTTATTGAATTTACTTGATTTAAAACATGTAAAACATATCCGTATTGTATACTGTTAAACCAAGAATAATGTGGTAAAGAAGAATAACAACAACCATATGAAAATCACACAACACAGTAGTTTAATGAGGAAACTAATAGTTCTAATACTTAATGTTAAGTACAGATGCCAAGCTGATAAGATGAGAGGGGGGGGGGTGAATCATACAAACTTAGTCTTCCATAAAAACATCAGATTCAACCTCGGTAACATATACTTCAGTGATATAACCAAAACTGTTAAACATGCAAGCTCAAAAGCATATAAACATCATAAACCTCAGAACACCAGATTTAACGTGCAAACCCAAATAGGGAAAAACCACTGTGGGATTTTGGACCCACTAAGAAATATACTCTTCTAGAGTATGCTCGGTTAAAAGAAAATCTTGTTAAAGATTACAAACACATTGCTAGATGTGACCCGGTTAAGGGATTTTCCTCATATTTGTTAGGATCTTCACCCTATTAGAAGTGACCTTGTTAAAGGATTTCAAACACTTAATCGGAATGTCACCTTGCTAGAGGGTTTTACAAATAAGACTATTAAGTCCACTCAGTTAAGAGATTTTCTATCACTTCACAAAATAATAGTAATAAAAATCTATCTGCAACTTCACATATAAAATGCTAAAGCAGATTCTTATCTGCTCAATACAATCTAGACATAGAACTAATCTTGTCCATCTATTGAGCTCTATACTCTGTTATACAAATAGTTCTTCAAGTTTCTATGCTCGATAATTGCTATGTAGCATCCTTGTGGATACACTTGCCTGCATGCATTGTTTATCAACAATTCCCTATTTATAAACAATTGCCAACTACTTAATCTCCTTGATGACATTTCCCATGATCAATCATAGCCATCAGATCTTCAAACTTTGACCAAGTTCAATGTATTCTTCGATCTGAAAATGTTTTACCCTGGCTTGGAACTTGCATACATTTCTTGGAACTTGTGCTAGGGTATGCGGTTCAATCTGCGCTGTAGATCTTTATGCTGATTTTCTTTTGCCATAGATTCTTAACAAACTTTATGCACGACATACCAATAATTTAATCAGTTCCATCTCATCAGCTCCCTTCATTAAATAACACATGTAACCATTTGATGCATTCTGTTACAACTTGGTTACAACTCGATAAATACTAAACTTTACTCGGTAGACACTCTGTCTTCATTAACCGATAGTGATAATCTTAGGGTTTATCGACTAGGTTCTTTAGGGTTTACCGACTATGTTATTTGCTCGGTAACATAGTATAGTATTAACCTTACAATAAATAACATATGTATGATATCAAAACAATCTAAACATCATGATCTCATCATTATCTAACTTGGTAATAGTTGCCCATTGAATAACTTATTCATCTCCTTATTCATCATATTCTTTCTGTGTCTTTTACCGACACCTTTATACTCATCGAATCATACTTCTCAAGATATGGCAACATCATACTGATTTAGAAAATCAATATCTTGACATCAATGACAAAATAATAATATTAAGACAGTAAACATACTTAATTAGCTATATCCATAATCATCAACAACCTTCTCAATATCCTTATTGAAATGCCAACAATCTCTCCTTGTCTATTTTAATGCCAAATGCCAACAATCTCCCCCTTTGGCATTGATGACGAAACCAATTGATTTGACCTAATTGATTCAAATTGTTGTGATATGCTGAAATGTTGAAATGCTCTCCTCCTATCATCAGTCTTCTCCCCCATACATTATACTTCTCCTCTTTTCTCAGTCTTTCTTTTCTTCAGATTTCTCCAGTCTTCTCCACTCTTCTCCAGTCTTCTTCAGTTTTCTCCCCTTTTGACAACAATGCCAAAAAGTAAAGAACTAAAACATAATTTCTTCTTGTATGAAGTGATTTTCTGTTGTGATGTATCAACTTAGTCTCAGTCAGAGCATTTTGTCTTCAATTCCTATTTCCTGTACACCTTTAGAAAACCTCTTAAAGTGTGTAAATTAGCATCAACTCCTAAAAGATATTTTGTAGAGTCATCGAATTGATGCTTTCACCGAACTCGGTCAATGAGTAGAAGATAGGGGTAGGACCCCTAACTTACTTCTGAGATACTCAAAAGTGTCCCTCGACAGTGGCTTAGTGAAGATATCTGCTATTTGTTCCTTTGTGCTAACATACTCCAACACCACTTTATTCTCTTGAGCTTCTTATCTAAGATAATGATATTTGATAGAGATGTGTTTCGTCTTAGAGTGCATAACAAGATTCTTTGAAATGTTAATGGCACTAGCATTGTCATAGAATATAGTTACTGGCTTGGTAACTTTCTCATTTATACCATCCAGTAGTTGTTTGACTCATGCTATGTTGGTACAATTTAATGCTGCAACAACATATTCAGGTTCTGCTGTTGACTGTGAAACACATCCTTGTTTCTTGCTAAGCCAACTTACTAGTCTTTTTCCTAAAAAGAAAGCTCCTCCACTTTTGCTTTTTCTGTCATCAATGTTGTCTGCCCAATCAGCATCAGTATAAACTTTTAAATCAAAGTCATTTCCTTTTTGATATACTAAGCCATAATCCTCAGTGCCTTTCAAGTATCTAAAAATTCTTTTGATTGTTGTCATGTGTGTTTCCTTAGGATCTGCATAGAATCTTGCAACTATACCTACTGCATGTGCTATATCTGGCCTGCTGTGAACAACATATTGTAGCTTTCCAATCATGGATCGATAAAGTATCTCATCAACAGATGCAGATTCATCATTCTTTGATAATTTACAGTTGGTAGTCATAGGAGTACTTATTGGTTTTGAATCCTCCATTCCAAATTTCTTCAAGATTTTCTTTATGTACTTGGATTGAGTAATGAAAATCTCATTTTTCATTTGTAGTATCTGTAAACCTATAAAATACTTTATCTCACTAATTAATGACATCTCAAATTATTTGCTCATTTCATTTCCAAAGTTCTTGCATAAAGAGTCATTTCCACAAAATATAATATCATCGACAAATATGGCGAGATCAGTATTCCATTGTCATCATTCTTCATGTACATATTGTTGTTCTCACTTGTCCTTATAAAACCAATCTTAATCAAATAAAAGTGCAATCTTTCATACCATGCTCTAGGTGCTTGTTTCAAACCATATAATGCTTTGTTCAATTTACATACCTGATTTTTACTCTTGTCTTCAACAAATCTTTTAGGTTGTTCAATAAAAACTTCTTCTTCTAATATACCATTCAGAAATGCAGATTTGACATCCATTTGATATACCTTGAAATTTTTGTAAGCAGCATATGCCAACAATGTTCTTACTCCTTCTAGTCTAGCCACAGGTGCAAAAGTTTCACCATAATCAATTCCTTCTTCTTGGGCATAACCTTTGTAAACTAGTCTTGCTTTATTTCAAATTACCTCTCCTTTTTCATTCAACTTGTTTATGAAAATCCACTTTGTACTGATTACATTTTTGACCTTCGGTCTTGGGACAAGTGTCCATGTGTCATTCTTCTTGATTTGATCAATCTCTTCTGTCATAGCATTTATCCAATCTTCACTATTAAATGCCTCTTTCACTATTCTCAACTCAAATTCAGATATTAGACATGTGTTTTGTCTCAATTTGTTCCTTGTCATAACTAGATCATCCTTATCTCCTATAATCTGACTTGACGCATGATGTCTTTTGACATATTTGGCTAATACAAGCTCAGTAGGCTCTGTATGATCTTCTTCATCACTCGGTAATTGGATATTCTCTTCATTATCTTCAACAGATTTCTCGGTAAGACTTGTTTGTTGAACATAGACAAATTCATCATAGTCTTCTAGTTCCTTGGAATTTCCTTCATCATTTCTTTTTGCAATTCATCAATTTTCACATTTGCACTTTCTACTATTTTGTTAGATGATTTGATCAGACATTTAAATGCTTTGCTTCTAGAGAATAACCAAGAAATGTTCCTTCTTCACTTTTCTAATCAAACTTTCCATTTCTATCATCCTTGTGTACATAGCATCTACTTCCAAAGATTTTAAAATAACTTACATTAGGTTTCTTGTCATACTAGATTTCATATGGTGTCTTCAAAGTACCTTTCTTCAGTTGTACTTGGTTCAGGGTGTAAACTGATGTGCTTATTGCTTCTCTCCAAAATGTTTGTGGCACTTTCTTTTCAATCATCAGGGTTTTGGCACAATCCACAATAGGTCTATTTCTTCTCTTAGCTATTCCATTTTGTTGTGGAGTTCTCGGTGCAAAGACTTGTCTTTTAATACCATGATCATTGCAGAATAAGTTGAACTCATCAGATGTGAACTCTCCTCCTCTATCTGATCTAAGGCATTTTAGTTCTCTTCCTGTTTCATTTTCAAATCTTGCCTTGTACCATTTAAACATTTGAAAAGATTTTGATTTTTCTTTTAAAAACACTACTGACATCATCCTTGAGTAATCATCCACAAATAATATGAAGTACTTATCACCATAATAACTTTGAACTTTCATAGGACCACAAAGATCAATGTGCACAAGATCTAAAATTCCCTTAGAAGTGTAGGACTTACTTGTAAAGCTTGATCTTGTCATCTTACCCATCTAGCATCAGTTTCATCTAATTTATCATCATTGGATTCCTTATCAGCTATTAAGCATGTCTTTCTATCTCTTCTTCTGAAGTCTCAGTGTCCTCTGTAATGATTATCTTTCTATCTATCATCTCGATAATCTCTCTTTTTAGTAGAATATTTATCAGGATAGTTAGAATCCATATGTCCTATCTTATCACAATTGAAACATTTCAAAGGTAGTTTTCCTTTATACTTACCTTTGCCTCTCGGTAACCTTCTGGCTAATAGTGCTTCAAAATCTTCTTGATTTCTGATTTCCTCATATAGTTTGTGTACTTCCTCCATGTTCTTATGAAATCTTTCACTTGCTCCACTGTGATCTCCTTCAGATTACTTATACTTTCTTTCATTGTAATTATTAGATTCATCAAGATGAAAAGAACTAAATGCAGATTCAACTTTATTTACCGAAGACCCACTACTATCAAAATTACTTAACTCAAATGCACATAGCTTACCAATAGTAGCATCTAAAGAAACTGACATATTGGGTACAGACCTTAATTCATTAATTGTAGAGACTCCGATTGCATAAGCAGATAGAAGGGTTCTTAACAACTTACTTGTTATATCCTTTTCTTCAATGGTTCCACCTGCTCCTTTGATTTGATTGACAATCTCCTTTAGTCTTGTACTGTACTAAGTTATGTTCTCACCTTCATTCATCCTCATAGATTCAAGTTGCCCTCTTAGACTATCCACTTTTTCTCTTTAAACATGTTCATCACCACCATATATAGATATGAGCTTATCCCACATTGCTTTTGCATCATTGCAGCCTTCTAGATCATTAAACTCTGAGTCGGTCAATGCAAATGTTATTTCAATCATTGCTTGGATATGTTCTTGCTTTGCCTTTATCTCTTCCATTGTCAATGGATAGGTGTTCAGTGTAATGAAATCATTCTCCAGATAATATACAACATATTCTCCAATTCTTGATAGGTGCAGCTTCATCCTTTTCTGCCATGTAGAGAAACTTGACTTGTTCAGCTTCGGTGCATCCCTCTTATACATCTTTGGATCTTTGCCTCAAGTACCTTTAAAATTTTCTTCCAGAGTTCAAAGCTTTGATACCAATTGATAGTTTTGATACTTAATGTTAAGTACAGATGCCAAGTTGATAAGATGAGGCGGGGGGGTGGGGGGGGGGGTGGGTGAATCATAAAAACTTAATCTTCCATAAAAACATCAGATTCAACCTCGGTAACATATACTTCAGTGATATAACCAAAACTGTTAAACATGCAAACTCAAAAGCATATAAACATCATAAACCTCATAACACTAGATTTAACATGGAAACCCAAATAGGGAAAAACCACTGTGGGATTTTGGACCCACTAAGAAATATACTCTTCTAGAGTATGCTCAGTTAAAAGCAAATCATGTTAAAGATTACAAACACATTGCTAGATGTGACCCGGTTAAGGGATTTCCCTCAGATCTGTTAGGATCTTCACCTTGTTAGAAGTGACCTTGTTAAAGGATTTCAAACACTCAATCAGAATGTCACCTTGCTAGAGGGTTTTACAAATAAGACTGTTAAGTCCACTCGGTTAAGAGATTTTCTATCACTTCACAAAATAATAGTAATAGAAATCTATCTACAACTTCACATCTAAAATGCTAAAGCAGATTCTTATTTGCTCAATACAATCTATACATAGAACTAATCTTGTCCATCTGTTGGGCTCTATACTTTGTTATACAAACAGTTCTTCAAGATTTTGTGCTCAGTAATCACTATGTAGCATCCCTGTGCATACACTTGCCCACATACATTGTTTATCAATAGTTCCCTATTTATAAACAATTGCCAACCACTTAATCTCCTTGATCACATTTCCCATGATCAATCATAGCAATCAAATCTTCAAACTTTGACCAAGTTCAATGTATTCTTTGATCTAAAAATGTTTTACCTCACCTTGGAACTTGCATACATTTCTTGGAACTTGTGCTAGGGTATGCAGTTCAATTTGCGCTATAGATCTTCATGCCAATTTTCTTTTTCCATAGATTCTTTAACAAACTTTATGCATGACATACCAATCATTTAATCAGTTTTAGCTCATCAGCTCCCTTCATTAAATAACACATGTAACCATTTGATGCATTCTGTTACAGCTCGGTTACAACTTGGTAAATACTAAACTTTACTCGGTAGACACTCTATCTTCATTAACAGATAGTGATAACCTTAGGGTTTACCGACTAGGTTATTTAGGATTTATCGACTAGGTTCCTTTCTCGGTAACATAGTATAGTATTAACCTTACAATAAATAACATATGTATGATATCAAAACAATCTAAACATCATGATCTCATCATTGTCTAACTCGATAATAGTTGCCCATTGAATAACGTATTCATCCCCTTATTCATCATATTCTTTCTGTGTCTTTTACCGACACCTTTATACTCATCAAATCATAGTTCTCAAGATATGGCAACATCATACTAATTTAGAAAATCAATATCTTGACATTAATGAGAAAATAATAATATTAAGACAGTAAACATCCTTAATCAGTTATATCCATAATCATCAACAACCTTCTCAATATCCTTATTGAAATGCCAACAATCTCTCCTTGTCTGTTATAATGCCAAATGCCAATAGATTCCCGGTGTGGGAAAAACCTCGGTGGGATTTGTGACCCACAATATTCGCTTACTGGCCAATAAGTGAATATTACTCTTACAATAGGGGTCTGCACATGCAGGAAGGCAAAGTGCCTAGAGCTCACTGCTCAATTACAAAATAAGAAGTCACACTGACTTACAAAATGGATTATACAAATCCAATGTCTTGTAATGCTTCAAATTAGCATCTACTATGCCAGATCTAGTACCGGTTTTCCCTTATCGGGTTTCCTCGCTAAAATATCTTGTGTTATGGTGTGCATTTTTGTTGTCTCTGTTATTTCTCTTTACTGCAATATTACTTATTTACTGGTACATTAATTTGGGTTGCAAAGTTATAAATAATTTCAAATATTCCATTAATTGGTTAAACACTTATTCACCCCCCCTCTTAGTGTCTTTGGGATTGTCATTACATCTAACAATTGGTATCAGAGCCTAGTCCTCTATTTACAAAAGCTTGACTGCTTGAGGAAGATTCTGAAACTAGTACCGATGGAGAGTTTGAAAAAACAGTTGGAAGGAGCTCTTGAAGATTTTGATACAAAAAAATTGAGGAATATCAAACTTGAAGATGATCTAAGGAGTGCCTAGGAATTCATTAAAGGACTTCAGGAGAACCTGGTTATAGCACAAAACAAGAGGAAGGAACTTCATGAGCAAATGCAGAAACATGATGATGAAAAGGAAACTTGTAGAGATATTGCAGAGAAGTTGAAGCAAGAGAACACTAACATGAAGAATGAAATGAAAAATCTAACCATGAGGCTACATAAGGATATTGAAGATAGGAAGAAGAATGAAGAAGACTTGATTAGGAGACTTGATGATGGATCAAATGAAAATATGAGACTTTATCATGAAAATGATATGCTAAAGATAGATCTGATTCACATGCAACATGATAAAGAGGAGTTTATGAGACAAGTTGGCATTCTAGAAAATGAGTTGATCACTATAAATGAATACAAAGACAAATTCAAGAAAAGTTCATAAAGGCTTGATGACATGCTGAAAAGACATAAACCTGATGGAGATGCAACTAGACTTGGATTTGAACATGGAGAAAGTTTTGGGATTGCAAACAATCAAGATCACAGCAAACCGATAAGACAACCTAATACTTATAAATTTAATGGGAAATGTTTTAATTGCAACAAATTTGGTCATAGAGAAAATCAGTGCAGGTTTAGAAATAATTAGAATACAAATTTACCCCCTGGTCAATGTTCCAATTGCAATAAAGTTGGTCATGACTCAGAAAATTGCAGAATGAATGTGAAATGCTATGTTTGTGGTAGATTTGGACATTTATCTAATCAATGCAGAACACAAACCGGTCAAGGATATGGAAAAGTTATTCAGAGGAATAATGTAACTTATTATGTATGTAACAAGATTGGACATATTGCAAATTTTTGTAGAAGCAAGACTATATTGGAGAACAATAAAGGATCTAATGAGAAGGGAAAAGAAAAAGTAAATGAAATAAAGCAAGAATTTTCAAAACAATGGATTAAGAAGAGAGATAAGAGAATTGATGAATCTGTCTCTACACTGGTAGAACAGAGTAATCCTCCACTAGTAGGATATTCTTCATCTGACTAAGGAATAATCCTTAGGGGGTATGGAAGCAAATTGAAAATCATGCATTCTACCCTCAGTTGATGGTAAGAAGTTATATTTATTCTTTACCGGTAGATATGTTAAGATTTCACTTAACTGACAAGCATTTAATGCGGTTCTTGGAGAACATTTTGGTTATAAAGCATCAGATAACCCTCATTTCAATCCACCAAGCATCCAAGCATTTGAAGAGAGAGAAAATTGAGCAAAGGCATTTCAAAGGCGGAGCAACAAAGATCTTTTAGGGCATTCAAGGATTTCACAAGTCAAAAGGTATTTATCTTTCACAATGGCATCTTCATCCTCTGTAGTTGAATTCATTGCAAACCCTACTATGGTAGAGAATATTAAGTGCCCTAGACCCATGTTTAAAATCATTCCTGAGATTGCTAAGCAAGATGATTCCATCAGAGCCTTTTCTAAGATTCTGAAGGGAGTTTCTTTTGTCGAAGACCCAAGGATTTATATTCACTGTAATATTTACAAAGATGATTTGAAAAACATGTACAAAGATGTTATAACTAATAAACAAGTTTTAGTCAAGTCAGAGCATAAAACTATTGAGGATTTAGGATTTGTTTAAATTTTGAACATTCCTAAATTTTTGGATGAGATAGTTTGTTTTGTACTGAGCAGGGTTCATGGGGAGTTAATGTGGCTAGACTCTATTTTTAAAATCACTAGGGAAAAAATCAAGGTAGTTACTGGTTTACCCTCAACCGGTACAAGGCTCGACAAAAAGAAGAAGATACCAAACAAGGGTGTTATGGACCTAACCGAAGCTACATTTGACAATAGATCTCTTAGGGTTAGTGATATCACTGATGCAAATGTGAAATATGTGAGCATGGTATTTGGATATAGAGTTACTCATGCAAATAGGTTAAATTTTGTTTCTAGCTTGTGTACACATAGTGCATATGAAATGGTTAAGAACAATGCTAAAATTGACATCTGTGAGTGGCTTAAGGATGAACTGCTAGATAACTTGAAAAAGATTAAGGGTGATAAGAAGGGAACATTCCATTTTGGGAATCTACTTGTGTATTTAATGCTTTAATTTACATAGGAGATACTCAACATTGGTCACAAGGACTTTGCATATGACGTCCCTATTGGTAGAAATATCATGGAAGCTATTACCGCCATAGGTGCTAACAATGATGACATGGTAAAAGCCTATTTCAAGAACTTTCAAACCAAGATGAAGGCTAGAGAAATGATATTGCATAGTATTGTGGATATATATGACAAGCAAATATGTTTTGTAATCAAAAGAGATGAAACATGGATGGAAGTTGTTACTCCTAGAACCATTTGGATAATAGAGATTGGATATGAAGTAAATCTGAATATTCTTGAGGCTTATGCAAAGACACTTCTAGATGCACCAAGGGAACCTTCAGAAGAAATCTTTGGTAGTGCTGACACTATTGAGAGTGTTGTTTCAATGTAGAAGTAGAGAAAATGAAGAGAAAAATTCATCAGAGATGCATCCAAAATTGCTAAAGAAGTTAAGGAAAATGTAATGAACTTAAGTGGTATTTCTGCTAGTAAACTAGAAGGACTGGAACTGGTAGCTCATGTTTCACCAGTTGTCACTTCTTCTGATACTAACAGTGGTAAGGTAGCAGAGTTCAAAAGAGTTGAAAGGAAGAAGAGAAAACCTTCACTGGTACCTTCTCCTTCTTCTAAAAGGACAAGAACATTAAGGAAGAAGCAGCAGGCTGTAAGAGAGCCTAAAAAGAAATGAACTCCAAAGAAGAAACAACAACCTAAGGCACTGGATACCCTTACACTCGAGGAATTGATCAATGAAATAACACAAGAAGGTAATCTTAGTAATGTGAACAAAATTTATCATTCATTCAAGGATTCTAATAAGGACACAATAGAGGAAAGCATTATTTTGCATCTTGACATCTACAAGAAAGTTTCGATTGAGGTTGTAGATGATCTGCCAAATGACTTATACATAAGGTTAGAGGCTAAAAGAATGTCGGTTATGGAACTGGATAAAAAGTTAAAGGTTGAAGCATTGTTAGTTGTTCACCCAGTAAATTCTAGGGGGGAGATTGATGAACTGATTGCTAAAGCCAACCGGTCAATTTTTATGAGTGGTCACCGACAGGTTAGTTTAATGGCTGGGAGAGTGGAAGAAATAGTAGATGAAACTGCCGACAAATGGGACATATTTTTTGTTGAAAAAGAAAAGAAAGAAGAAAGGGATAGAAAAAAAATGGATGTCTTTCGCAAAGGTATATCAGAAAGATGAAAGTAAAGGTAAAATTGGTAGTGTACCTATTATAAAGGTCAAAGATAACCTTTCTCCACCAGCACAGGACACCCCACCAATAACTTCAGGGACACCGATACATACAGGCAGACAACCGAAAAAGAAGGCTGAAGAAATAACACATGATGATACTAATCTGGATTCTAAAATTCTTTTTACCATGAATGTAGATACACACAATTTTAATATTGTTATAGATAAAGATACTTCAGAGGTTAAGACAACTAATGCTATGAATGTTGAGATCTCTGAGTCACCATTTATCACTGCTGACTCTTAGAACACTGAAATACTGACTAAAGCTAAGAAACTTGACACTGAGAAACCAGTAGAAGTAGAGGTCATACACAGAGTGAGAAACTGGCAGCAAATATAAATAAAGAGGTAATAAATGATGGAAACAAGGAAGAAATTGTTAAGGTAATTGGTCTAGTTTGATGAAAAGAAAGTTATTACAGAACCTAGCACATCCACTATAGACTTCAGACCTACAAATGTAACAGATGTTATTTTTGATTCAATAAGGAGGATCACAGATTGCAATTCCTTAGCATTTAAGGCCATTGATGACACATTGCCTATTTTGAAAATGATTGCACCGGCATGTAAGATAGATCATATTGATGGTTCTTTGGGTAAATTGGATGCATTGTCCAAATTTATTGCTTCAAATATTCTAACTGTAGATAAGGTTAATGAAGAAACTATTAAGGAAAGGGTGAATAAATAAAGAGGTGAATTCTTTGACAAAACTATCAAGGATTGTAATAAGCATATTGATTCCTTATTACCGGTACTTAATTCCACAATTTTGGAAAATAAAGAATTATATAAGGAATCCCGCAAGCCTCACCACCTGACTGAAGACATTAATGAGGGGATTAAGAAAATAGAAAAGGAGAGAGATGACATAGCAGATAATATGATAGGTTCTTCGGAACTTACCTTAGTTTCTGAACAAGAAATAACAGTTTTTTAAGAAAAGATTGAGAAACTAGAGCAAGAAAAAGCAAGGATAAGGATGAAGTCCTGAGAGCTAAAAAAAAACTTGGTCCTAAATTGGACAACCTTACAACTCAGTGGGTTGAGATATCTAAAGCAACAATTCAAGGAGACCGACATGATCCAACAAAACAAAACCATTATTTCTAATAGTAATAAATTCATGCAGAGCCTGAATCTAATTTTGGCTGATATCTTTCAAATTGTACACAACCGGTTATAGGCTATGAGGTAGAATTATGTACTCTTTGATTCTTTTTGACATCCTTTGTCATTAATGCCAAAGGGGGAGTAGTATGGAGAAAAATGCATAGAAGAAATCACTTGCTTAGAGGGAGCACACTTTTTTGGGGATCAGTTTTGGACTTCATTTTTGGACAACAGCTTTTGGATTTTTCTCATGAGTGTTGCCATCAATGCCAAAGGGGGAGATTGTTGGCATTCTGCACTCACATGAGAATGGTTGATATTGTCATTGATGGCAACCAACCAGTAATAGGATTCTATAGGTTCACCGACAACATAGATATCATCTACCGACACTGGCAGGCACAACAAGTTCATTCATCAGCTTCTAGTTTACACTGACAATAAAGCATACCGACACTCAGGCTGACATCAGAAAAAGTTTTGTTTATATGAATTGTATTGTAATGTAATTAATTATCTATAAGCCGACATGATGTATTGTAAAGACTCATATATGTATGAGATCTTATAGGTCATTTTGATATGAGAAAATATACAGAATAGAAGAGAGGCAATTATGTATAGATCATAGAAGATAGGTTATGTGAGTGAATATCATTCTCCGACAAGGTTTTTGGTTATGGTTTCTGACTAAGCTTAAACCAGTACTGAATCAAGCATTGTAGATTCTATTTTGAGTAGTACATTGTCTTGGATTTAATTATTCATTTTGTAGTCAGTGAGACTCTTTCATTGAGCAGTGAGCTCTAGGTTGTTGGCCTTCCTGCATGTGTAGGCCCCTATTGTAAGTAATATTTATTCATATTGGCCAGTGAGTAAATATTGTGGGTAACAAATCCCACCGAGGTTTTTTCCTTACCAGGTTTCCTCCCCAAAATATCTTGTGTTATGGTGTGCATTTATGTTGTCTCTGTTATCTCTCTTTACTGCATTATTACTTGTTTATTGGTACATTAATTTGGGTTGTAAAGTTATAAATAAGTTCAAATATTTCATTAACTAGTTAGACACTGATTCACCCCCCCTCTCAGTGTCTTTGCGACTATCATTACATCCAACAATATAGAACATCTACAAATTACTAGTGAGAGGGAAAATAGTGAGATGTCAGTTAGATCACTTGTAGACAGCTATGAGGAGAGAGAAAATATACTACATAGATAGACCTCTGCATAGAGAGATGAAGGGTTGGATTCTTGTTTGATGGCTACTTCATCCTTTTGACATAATTCCATTAGTGAGGATACCTAAGATTGCCATAGTGGTGCTAACCTTATGCCCCAATGGGCAAGGCAGTCACATGCATCAAGGCTTGATATATTCTATTCATGTGATGGAGGAGCATCGTATTGTGTTCACATGGAGATACATGTTAGCTCATATCTACCATGACTTGGGAGACTATCCATATGGGAAGGGGAAGAGTTTTATGACATGCACTCTTCTATAGATCTAGATGTTTGAGCATATCACATGCACTAGGCTAGTAGGGTTTCCAGTTGATGTGGATATTAATGAGCCTCACACATATGCTTATCCATGCACAAGATCATGGTAGAGGGGTGATTTACTATATTAGAGAGTTGTGATAGATTGATTCTGATTGGATGACATTGTGCAGAGACCATACAGTCAGATGACCACCTGGCTAGGTTGAGAGAGACAAATTCAACACATGTAGTGAGACCATCTTCTAGAGGGTCACCATAACTAAATTATAATTCCATTCTACTTTGATAGGGTGAGGAGATAGTTCATTCTAGAGTAGGGTGTGCTTTAATTAGTATCAATCTACATACAACACTCTCAATGTGCCATGAGACTAGGAGTAATGCTTAGACATACTATAGATGAGATAGTACTTATAAATTTTGATGATGAGGCAGAAAAATTCATGCCCCCATTTGAGGATGATGTTAGGATTTAGTGAAACTACATCATATGGTGGGAGAGGAGCTTCCATCGAGCCATATTTCTATTGGACTCCTCAAGAGGGAATATCGACCCATGGACGAGATTGACCAACTCACACAACGAGGATAAAGGATGGGAGGATTCAAAGGATCCTAGTGATGAGGATGGATAGGATCATCAAGATGAGGAGGAGGAGGAGGAGGAGGAGGAGAATGAGGA
This sequence comes from Cryptomeria japonica, assembly GCF_030272615.1. Lineage (NCBI taxonomy): Eukaryota > Viridiplantae > Streptophyta > Pinopsida > Cupressales > Cupressaceae > Cryptomeria > Cryptomeria japonica. The sequence goes on from NC_081405.1 coordinate 186,539,970, forward strand.
GGGTGATCAAGAGAAGGAGGAGGAGGAGGATGAGGAGGGTGACCAAGAGCAGGAGGATATAGCCAATCATCCAAGAGGTGAGACTGGGTTCATATATCCTCTAACATTAGAGGATAGAGGAGAGGATGTGGTGAGTGATGAGGAGGAGACTACCTTGGAGAGGTCAAGCTCGAGGCTATGTAGGTCCTGACCATTAGAGACATATACTGAGATATAGAGGTGATATGATCATGGAGAGGGTAGTGGAACCATACCATAGACTACTATATAATAGGCTCCCATCATATCCAACTCTACTTGGTAGGTGGGAGATTCTAAGTAATAATTTATTTGAAAAATTAAGTTTAAAGTTTAAAGTTTATTTGTATTATGGTGTATGTATAAAATTCGTTCTCTCTCTACAATCAGTGTGCATGGATGGTGTGATCTTATCCATCACATGCTCAATGCTATGATCACTACATTGCACATTCTGTAGTCCTCACAAATAATTTATAGACCAAAATAGAGTGTAGGATGACATGATGATGTATTTGATGCAGTGAGGATAGGGCTAGAGCTTGGTCGAGAGGAGAGGGAGTGGGTACAACATGAGCTTACATAGGCTCATATGGATTCAACCATGTACAGGGGTATAATTATTGATTGAGAAAAGAGGATCTTGTCGAGGAGTCACTCATGATCTATTTCTATCTATTGGCATACACCCATGGGAATGCCACGACAGGGGCCTGATGGCTTAGATAGCCACCATCCTTAGAGGTGGTGATATAGAGGCCCCATTTTGTACGTAGTGGTTGATATGTATATGATTTATCTAAAAATTATCTATATATATAAATGGATCTTTCTATCTCAAATGTGTTCCTTTAATTACAAAAAATGTGTTATATTGCTTTTATTAAAATTAACAAATTTGGAAAATGGACATGTATTTCTAATTTAATTCCTATGTGATTGATTGCTCAATACTTTCATGATTAAATTGATACATGTGTGGTTCAACTAAACAACTCAGTGTTTAATTAAATGCTACAAATGGTGATGTAATGTATTTATGTTAAACTATATGACAAATGTGATCTAATTAATGTCTTAATTAAACACAACATGATGTAACTTAACACAATACATAAAGAAAATTGCATGATAAGCTAGCATAACAAAATGTGAATTCCTAAGAAATTACACAATGAATTCAAGGCAACCAAAACTAAAAGATGTTTGTTAATAATGAAGCAATATATATTAAATAATGATTATCTAATACCATATTCTTTAAATGAAGACATGCTAACATATCATACAATTAAGATGAGAAAGAAAGAAAAGAAAGAGAATTAAGGGAAATATCTAAGAATAATATCTACGAAGATGCATAACATTTATGGGTTCCTTTGTACTGCCCGTCCTTGATTCATCTCTTTGTGCTATGATAGACCTATTTAGACTTATTAGTGGTATTTTGATCGATACTTATGATTTTATTTATGTTTCAGATGCTTATTGATGATGTTAGATACTTCATAGTACATATGATACTTGATGATTTATATGGATGATGACACATTCTGGACTATTTTGATGGATGGTTGTATATTTGATGTTCTTGTGCACTTGATATTTATATGTGGACTACATAGATTATGATGTTATGATGGTATTGTTGACTTGGTGGTCGGCACCTCCTTCGAGACTCGTGACATAGCTTAACTACCTCTCGTGGACTGTCGTTTGTATCAGGCGTTGATAATTCAAACTTTTGGCACAACAAAAAATGATTCCAATAATTGGTATCAGAGCCTTGGGTCACGGGTTCAAGTCTCCCTTCAGTGGGTGTTGAAGGCTCAGTCGGTGCTGAGAGGGAGATTGTTGACTTGGTAGTCAGCACCTCCTTGGAGACTCATGAATGGCTTAACCGCCTCCCATGGATCGAGTTAAATATGGTGTTTGTATCGAGTGTTGATAGTTCAAACATTTGGTACAACGTCAAACGATTCCAATAGGCACTAACCCCTATTTCATGATTATGACATTTGTTGATGCTATCATTGTGTGACTATCCTCATGAAAGGAATGATGCCATATCACTCACAACGAGCACGATAAGGTGTTGTGATTCTCTTTTCACTTGTCTGGTCATTTATGATGTATATATGTTGCATATGTTTTGTATTGTGTTTAGTGGTGGATGCAGGATTGCAAGTACCAAACATTGATTCCACCTGATTACATATGTAGTACCCCTACCGTAATCGATTTCTAACCTTGGTTTAATCTTGATCAGTTTATCTTAATATTATGTTATAGTCCGATGTTGAATTAACGCATAGCTATTGATGTGGTTTTCACACTAGTTGTATGCAAGTTGTTAGTGTACCTATTTCGTGGTATTAATATTGAGCTAACGTTTTCATTAAATTTTATATATGCATGCATGTATGACTCTTGGTTGCAGGAAATTTCAGGTACAATGCCGCTTGAGTGCGAGGTTCGTCTTCACCTGGAATTGCAGGTTTGAGTGTACCTTTTTAATCCTTAGAGTCGGATTAGGTGGTCGTAAGACCCTAGTTGACCTTAGTCGTGCTCTAGTGAGCATCGCCAGTCGTCGTCGGTAATCCCTTTTTTTTTGGTTTGGGTTTGCGAGTCGTCTGTTTGGTTGACCTTCTCGGTTTGCGTGCTTGGTGTGCATGGTTAAAATGATTAATTAGTCCTTAGCAATTATCTTGATTAAATATGCGTTTATGCATTAGAGATTTATGGATTAAATTTAATCGAGAATTCGTTATGCGATTTTCGTTGTTAATGAATTGCCTATTTTAAATTGGAAGTAAATTCGATTTAATGACTGATTTTGAATATTAAATGCATTTTATATATGCTGTTGAAAAAGAAAGTCTTGCATTTTATCGCAATAGATTAATTGTATTCTGTTGGATTATTAAATCAGAAAGGTTAAATTGGATTAATGAGAAAATTGATTTTTAATCGACAAACAAGTTAATTTGTTGTGATAGTTTAAAAAGGAATTGTTTGGAGAATTATTTGTAAATAAAAATTTTTATTCCAAAATTGGATTTTGGTCGACTCTTCCATATAACCCAAAATTTGGGGAAAATTGGAGGAGGGACATTTTTGGAGAGGATTTTGGTTGGAAAGAAATTTTGGAGGTTTTGGGAAGGGATGTTGCTGGATCTGACAGGTGGGCTCTCCCTCAGCTATACCAGGATTGCGAATGAAGGTAGGATTCTGAATTGCTTTTCTGTTGCCAAAAGAATTTGCTATTTTGGTTGAAAGGAATGAATTTGTTATTAAAAAAAAATTCAATGTGATTGTCCATTTTGAATTGGCTGGAAATGTTGTTTTGAGAATTTGGTTATCCCTCAATGTTTCCTTTTGGGTGGTTTGAATCCCATTGTGTATGGGGGAATGAATACCATCAGAGAATTTAGGGAACCCAGAACAAATTTCATTGAAATCAAAATTTTATTGTAATCTTTGTGGTGGGCGTTTTGTGGTTATTGAAAACCGAACTATGTTTTTTAAAAATAAAGAAAATTTATATTATTTTCGAACTGTGTTTATATTATTTAGCGATGTGTTTATCGCGTAAAAACTGAGCTGGGCGCGTGTTTTTCACCATGGTTGGGGTTTGGAGGGCGGGGAGCGGAGCTCCACCCGCTCCTCCTCCCCTCCCCCGCTCGCCCCTTACCTTTGCTGCAACCCGCAGCGGCTGCGGCTCACGGCGGTGGCCGTAGGGCGCCGCGGCACCTGCGGGCACCACCGTGAGCGCCGCCCGCGAGTGGTTTCCCCTGCCAGCGGCTAGGGTTAGGGCACGGCCCGCCCTAGCCCTTGTTAATATATTTTTTTTTAATTAGTTTTTTTTAAGATATTTTTTTTTAATGCATTTTTTTTTTTGTGTTAAAAAAAAAATGCTTATTATATGTTAAATGTTATTTTTATTGTTAAGTGGAAATTAGTCCTTAATTAGGATTAGGGTGGCAATATCACGTTAAATGTCAGTTGGATATTGATTAATTCTATAATGGAGTTTATAGGTTAATCGTTATTCAACTTCATTTCATGACTTTTGCCCTCTTTCTAATTAAGTTCTACAACTGTAATATTGTAATTTAATATTGTCGATTATTCTCTAATTGATCTTAGCTAATAAATTAATACCTTACCTTCTAGCTGATCAGGGAATTTGGCTATTTGAGGTAGTATTGTTTAAAAATAATAGAGAATAAAATGTTATTGGAAAACCGTTGAAATACGATGTAATTACTACTTGATGATGTTAAATTTTATCGTAGAACATATCATTTGAGTAATTGTAAAGTAGTGAAATATTTATCGTTGGGCATTAGAAATTTAACGATATGCCTTGGAAATGATTATCTCCATTTAGATTTTCTTTCTACATTTATATTTCCATGATCCGTATGGTACATCTGGGATTGAAAATTATGAATCTGTAGAGATTGATTTTGAACCAGTATGTCTATGATGTTTTGTTGGAGATTAAATATCTTATTTTAGTTGATTAATGGTTGTCTGAATTTTATTAATATGAATTGGTTTAAAAACTCATTATGGCTTAATTTGCCTATTCGATGCTTTGAACCTTAGGAGTTAGAAAACCAAGAACAATCTATTCCTAGATGAGATAGATAATTGTAAGTTGATTTAGATCTTGTAGAAAACTTGATCGACTTGTAATGAATAAATCAATTTGAGGAAATATTGTCTTTTCTGATTATTGCCTTGCGAGTTTAATTTCTGTATTCGCCTTTAATTATGAAATGGCATGTTTTGCTTTGTTTAGTAGGACCCTGTTGTATGGATTGACTTGGGGTACCTGTTTCAGTCCTCAATTCCGAGTTAACTGTTGTATTGTGGTAGTGTCATTTGGATCATATCCTCTTTGTGTGAGTCAAATGATGATTGTGGTTGACCGTTGTTGGTCGGGTCTCTAATTAGAGTACAGTCAGTAAGTGTTCATCCTTGAGTCGTGTTTGACCTGATGATTGTTTCTCCTTCTTGAACTCCGTTCGTCTGACCATGTCTATTCCTTGGTTTTGAGTTCGTTTGAGTATAGTCTAGTGTCATATGGGAAAGTGGCTTTCGATTGGGGGCCGCACCCAAAGTGGCTGCTGGGTAACCCGTCGAAAGTGAGTCTAATAAGTGATAACCTAAGTAGATTAGAATGTAATCTTTAAGTAAGATAAACGTGCCTCACACATGAGACGAGTGCTATCATAGACTCGACATGCTGCGAGAAGGCCTGAAATGGCAAACCATCTTCCTTGTCTTCACGAGAGGATGTGTGGGTCCGCACGAGGCTTGGATGGGTCGGAAGCTCGGATTAGGTTGCCAGGGTAACCCAATGTGTGGGGCCGGGACCTATGAAGACTTGCCATGGTATCCATACCAGGTTGTGTGATGACACTTGTCCCTACGTTCGCTAGTGTGTTGTCGTTTTGTCCTGTTAGGAGTTCCTTTGTGAGTCGTCCTTTGTCTCTGCCCTTGTGAGTGTCGGTTTCATGTTAGACCTTGGGTGGTGATGGCTCAGTTTTATGGATGCTCTCCTGGACTCTTGTTTTAGCTTTGATTATGTTCAGTTGGATCCTGTTCTTTCAAGGATCGTTTATGTATTTATGGACCGATGCGGTCGTTTGTATATTGTTTATGTATCGCCTTGATGGCTGGATTGTAATAGTGTAACCTCTTGTATTCTTAACCTTATTATTTATCAGAGGGGTCTTGCAGTTGAGCAGACCCGGAGATGTAGCCCTTTACGGGTGAACTCCGAGATCATTATGGTGTTATGTGATGTATTCTCTTATGTTTCCTTTATTTAGCTTTATCATGTATGATTAACTTATGTTAGAATGGTTAAGTGGATAAATGGAATTAACTTTAAATGCTTATATGCAGTCCTTTCTTGAATGCCATGTTGATCGAATGCATAAGTGGTTTAGATGTGATTTATCGTAGATGCCGTATGTAATCATCTTTTAAAATGCAATAAAATGGAGTATGAAAGAATGTAACTTAGAGTAATGAATTATACTCAGTTGTTGTTAAGGAATTTAAATATGCTTGGAAAGATCTCTTATGTTATGATGAAATCCTAGTGTATTAGAATGTTAGATGTATGGTTTGTAATTTTAAATGAAAAGATTGAATGAAGATTATGAATGGATCTTAATGATGAATCCTTGTTGTGATTTATATTTCCATCTTTGAAAGAATTATCCTGATTATGAATCATCTCGTTATTAAGATAATTAGCTTATTGGATTAATTGTGTGAGTTAAGTGAATTGTGAAATTTAAGTAATCTCGTTGGGAAACTCTTTAGGTGTTAGTTGATGTCTTCCGCTATGTAATCTGAATCTTTGATATCTTGTTGCATCTTATGTGTTGTAACTTAAAAAAAAATAAAAAAATTGCACTCTATTCTTGTGTTATGGGTTAATCCCTTCGGGGTTTCCTGGCGGGGCATTACATTTGGTATCAGAGCCCATGTTGCAAACATTGGGATCTCTGGTGTCGCGTGTGCCCTCTATTGGTGTGAGGTGTATCGACCTTATGTGTATGCTTGTCCTCCTATTGCATGTGAGTGATTGAGCAGACCTTAGCTGGTGTGTAACGTGTGTGTTCACACCTGGTTTTCGCCTTCTTGATGTTGGCGTTTGAGTGTTTATATGTACATTGTGTGCTTATTGATGTCTTGGTCTACGATTACTCTTATTTTGAAAGAGAGTCGTATGTACCTTCCCTTATTGAGTGTTGTACTCTTTAGACTAATCCATTTGGGTCGGTCCGTGCTTGTCTTGAATCTGAAAGTGCGAATTGTGTTTGTTTAAGATTAAGATCTAGCTTAATGTTGTCCACTTGAAGGACTAGTATGGCAATTATTGTATGCTTATTTTATAGAAATTAAATGATTATCGCCATTTCTCTCTCTCTCTTCTTTCTGGAAATTAAAATGATTATGATATGTGTAATTATCTCTGATTTGAGTTTCTTGTTTGCAAGAGAGAAAAAGGGTGTGACTTCTTGAACCCTTGTGTGAGCCTTATGATGCTTATGTTTTTAGTTTATTAAAGGGCTATGGGTTTAAAAATTTATTTTGGGTGAATGGGAGAAAACTGTATGTGTACGTTTAAAGAATTCTCCATGTGTATTTTGTAGGAGTAGCATGATTAAATTCTACCTTAGTAAGGTGCAATTCTATGCGAATAGTTGAATTATGTGAAACTGCTTGGTTTGTAGAAGAAGTATTAAAAAGAGCATGTTATTGTAGCTTCGAGAGAATATTAATGTGTTTTCCGAAAGATTGTCTTATGTGTTTCATTAAACCAGTTTGACTGAAAATTTATTTTAGCAAATGCTCCATTGAGCTCGCTTTTGGGTATGTGTAATTACCTTAATGTGTTTGGAAAGTGTGGATGAAAAGCTTGTTTGATGTGCATGCATTAATATGTTTTATTTGGGTTAATAGCTCTTTGCTTATCTTTGATCGTAATGTGATCTTGTCTAATAGGTTGCAATTTTGACATGTGTCTATATTGTATTATTATAAGTGAGTGTTCTTATGAGGTCTTGCATTATCGAAAAGATTGCCTCTCTTGATCTCTGTTTTGTTTGGAAAGCTAGAACCTCCTGTTGCAACCATAGCTATTGGAAATGTTTTGTTAGGCTGATTGTCAACCTTCTAAACGGTAGCGAAATGAAAACCGTGTATTTAAATGATAGGCTTATAGTGAGAAATTTAATATTATAGCGTGATCTTGATTGATCTTGTGTCTTTGTAGGAAATAGTTTGGCTATCAAACTCTCTTTTCCTTCTCTTTGCCTAATCCTAAGATTTTTAGAAATGGTATTAAGAGTGCATTGATTTTAATAGAATGTTATAAAACATGTGAAATTGTATGTTGCTTTTTGGCTTCATAGTGATAGATGAAAGTCTTAAGCTTTAAGAAATGAATTTGCTTAGCTAGTAATTTAATTATGAATGCTTAGTGAGATTCGAGAAAGATATAGGAATGATGTTAATTCCTTATGTATTTGGAATCTTCCATGTATAGATGTTAGCGTACTGAAAAGTACTCCCCGTAAATGTGACTAAACCAGTACTGGTGTATTTGTGTGTGTTGTAAGAAACCAGTGCTTATTATGTGTGCCCATGGATTGGTGAAGTAATAAACCGTGGAGGATATGTTGCTTATGAGTATGGGAAACCATACTGTTTATGTGTTGTTGCTTATTTGTTTCCCTGCTGAGTACCAAACCTCGGGTTGTGGGTAACTCAGTATGTTAAGGGGTAGTATTCGTAGTAACCGTTCCTTGAATAGTATGGATTGGCGTACGAGTAATATCGACGCGAAGCGACCTTAGCTTCTCTACTTCGAGGAATGATATAGTTGTACTACTAAACTGTATCAAAGGTGTACTCAATACTTTCCCTTTTGATGAATCTATTTATAGGTTTATGTGTGCCAGCCTATTCCTATCCTTTTTTTTTGAGCATATAAATGGCAGTTTTGAGCATATTGTTGGAATTCTATTGGAGCATCTGTTGCCTTGTCTTCATGAGAGGCGTGTTACTGTTCTTACATAAGTTGCCAACTGACTAGTGTTGGTAGACTTGTGGGTAGACCTTAGCCATGTATACCTCTGGCTTACGGCGAGTATCCTTCTAGATACGTCGCTATGCGGAGTGTGACCAGCGCGTGCCTTATCCGCGGGGTTCACTGCCATGCGGGATATGTCCATTGCGTGCTTTGTCTGCTTGGAGTATTGCCATGCCGTGCTGAGACACGATGCGGGATGTAGTAGACATTTCCATGCGGCCTACCGCTAGGTATTGGGTAGAGCCATGCCACGTGACGACGTGATGCGGGGTGATGTCGAGGTGCACACTGCCATGCCATGTGGATGTGTGACTTGGCCACACCACATGATGAGCTACTAGGATAGCTAGACGATTGTTCCTTCCTTCCTCGTTGGTGGCTAGCTATTAATCACGTAGTGATGTTATGTGCAGTTGTGCTATTCTTTTTATTTCTTTGTGGGCCAGCAATTTATTCTACTTTGACTGTGAAGGTTTAGCCACGATCTTGTGATCTTTTGCACTTTTGATTTGGTGTTGAGATTCCGGATTATTTTCTTGCCTTACTGTTGGAATTGAGGATTTATTATCTTTAATCTTTGGTATTTTGGTGGCTAAACCGGTTTATCATTATTGTTTTCGGATGCTGGTCTTGTGTTGCAATGTGAATTCCTCTCCAAGAACGTAGGAGATGGGCTTGGATGAGTGTATACGAGGAAGTAGACACAAGGAACCTTGAGGATGGAGGTATGTGAGGCTGTGATGCAGCTAGTATCCACTACCTACCTATGAGTGGTGACTATCTCTTGGAGGCTAAACACCTTACACAACAAGGGATATTCACAAAGGTCTTGTATGGAAGGTAGCACCGCTATGGTGTGCCTAGCACCATCAAGCCTTTGAGTGAGATATTGGATTTTTATGATCATATTGTTGTTCTGAGATCAGGCATAGAGATGCTGATCGTGCATGTTATCCTTGACCGAGCATTAGACATGCTCATGTGTGGCCTTTTCTGTTATGCATTCCAGTTATGTGGATGGTTATTATTTGTATCATGGAGTAAATTGTGTTAACTTGTCACTATGTTATGGGACATAGTCTTTGGAAAGGTTTTCTTATGCCTGGCAAGTGTAATCAATTGAGTTATTTATGATGCTCTTATTTATTGAAAGTTAATTTGGTGGTAGAAATTGATATTTTGAGCTAGTTCTATGTTATTAATTTTATGATAAAGATGGATTGGTAAAGGAAATTGATCTTGATAGCATGTTTTCTTGTCATGTTTGATAGAAGATTATGGTAATTGTTGTTTACCTCTTTGTAATGCTGTAATTTGGTGTAATGAAAGGAAGAAATTCTTGTTTCTCTGCTATGATTGTGGATAATTCCTAGAATATTGTAAGGAATGTATGGTTTTAGATGTATCTGGCCAATGGATAATGGCGTTTGTAAAGGATTTTGCAATTATATTTCATTTATTTATGGAAAGATTTCTATGTGCAATTTGATCCTTGTTGAATGAGTTTCAGGGCTGATGCGTACGACATGTTCTCCATCTAGCCTTACGACTTCCAGGAGTAAGTCGGAACCTAGGGGGGGAGAATGTAGTACCCCTACCGTAATCGATTTCTAACCTTGGTTTAATCTTGATCAGTTTATCTTAATATTATGTTATAGTCCGATGTTGAATTAACGCATAGCTATTGATGTGGTTTTCACACTAGTTGTATGCAAGTTGTTAGTGTACCCATTTCGTGGTATTAATATTGAGCTAACGTTTTCATTAAATTTTATATATGCATGCATGTATGACTCTTGGTTGCAGGAAATTTCAGGTACAATGCCGCTTGAGTGCGAGGTTCGTCTTCACCTGGAATTGCAGGTTTGAGTGTACCTTTTTAATCCTTAGAGTCGGATTAGGTGGTCGTAAGACCCTAGTTGACCTTAGTCGTGCTCTAGTGAGCATCGCCAGTCGTCGTCGGTAATCCCTTTTTTTTTGGTTTGGGTTTGCGAGTCATCTCTTTGGTTGACCTTATCGGTTTGCGTGCTTGGTGTGCATGGTTAAAATGATTAATTAGTCCTTAGCAATTATCTTGATTAAATATGCGTTTATGCATTAGAGATTTATGGATTAAATTTAATCGGGAATTCGTTATGCGATTTTCGTTGTTAATGAATTGCCTATTTTAAATTGGAAGTAAATTCGATTTAATGACTGATTTTGAATATTAAATGCATTTTATATATGCTGTTGAAAAAGAAAGTCTTGCATTTTATCGCAATAGATTAATTGTATTTTGTTGGATTATTAAATCAGAAAGGTTAAATTGGATTAATGAGAAAATTCATTTTTAATCGAAAAACAAGTTAATTTGTTGTGATAGTTTAAAAAGGAATTGTTTGGAGAATTATTTGTAAATAAAAAATTTTATTCCAAAATTGGATTTTGGTCGACTCTTCCATATAACCCAAAATTTGGGGAAAATTGGAGGAGGGACATTTTTGGAGAGGATTTTGGTTGGAAAGAAATTTTGGAGGTTTTGGGAAGGGATGTTGCTGGATCTGACAGGTGGGCTCTCCCTCAGCTATACCAGGATTGCGAATGAAGGTAGGATTCTGAATTGCTTTTCTGTTGCCAAAAGAATTTGCTGTTTTGGTTGAAAGGAATGAATTTGTTATTAAAAAAAAATTCAATGTGATTGTCCATTTTGAATTGGCTGGAAATTTTGTTTTGAGAATTTGGTTATCCCTCAATGTTTCCTTTTGGGTGGTTTGAATCCCATTGTGTATGGGGGAATGAATACCATCAGAGAATTTAGGGAACCCAGAACGAATTTCATTGAAATCGAAATTTTATTGTAATCTTTGTGGTGGGCATTTTGTGGTTATTGAAAACCGAACTGTGTTTTTTAAAAATAAAGAAAATTTATATTATTTTCGAACTGTGTTTATATTATTTAGCGCTGTGTTTATCGCGTAAAAACTGAGCTGGGCGCGTGTTTTTCACCGTGGGTTGGGGTTTGGAGGGTGGGGAGCGGAGCTCCACCCGCTCCTCCTCCCCTCCCCCGCTCGCCCCTTACCTTTGCTGCAACCCGCAGCGGCTGCGGCTCACGGCGGTGGCTGCAGGGCGCCGCGGCACCTGCGGGCACCACCGTGAGCGCCGCCCGCGAGTGGTTTCCCCTGCCAGCGGCTAGGGTTAGGGCACGGCCCGCCCTAGCCCTTGTTAATATATTTTTTTTTAATTAGTTTTTTTTAAGATATTTTTTTTAATGCATTTTTTTTTTTGTGTTAAAAAAAAAATGCTTATTATATGTTAAATGTTATTTTTATTGTTAAGTGGAAATTAGTCCTTAATTAGGATTAGGGTGGCAATATCACGTTAAATGTCAGTTGGATATTGATTAATTCTATAATGGAGTTTATAGGTTAATCGTTATTCAACTTCATTTCATGACTTTTGCCCTCTTTCTAATTAAGTTCTACAACTGTAATATTGTAATTTAATATTGTCGATTATTCTCTAATTGATCTTAGCTAATAAATTAATACCTTACCTTCTAGCTGATCAGGGAATTTGGCTATTTGAGGTAGTATTGTTTAAAAATAATAGAGAATAAAATGTTATTGGAAAACCGTTGAAATACGATGTAATTACTACTTGATGATGTTAAATTTTATCGTAGAACATATCATTTGAGTAATTGTAAAGTAGTGAAATATTTATCGTTGGGCATTAGAAATTTAACGATATGCCTTGGAAATGATTATCTCCATTTAGATTTTCTTTCTACATTTATATTTCCATGATCCGTATGGTACATCTGGGATTGAAAATTATGAATCTGTAGAGATTGATTTTGAACCAGTATGTCTATGATGTTTTGTTGGAGATTAAATATCTTATTTTAGTTGATTAATGGTCGTCTGAATTTTATTAATATGAATTGGTTTAAAAACTCATTATGGCTTAATTTTCCTATTCGATGCTTTGAACCTTAGGAGTTAGAAAACCAAGAACAATCTATTCCTAGATGAGATAGATAATTGTAAGCTGATTTAGATCTTGTAGAAAACTTGATCGACTTGTAATGAATAAATCAATTTGAGGAAATATTGTCTTTTCTGATTATTGCCTTGTGAGTTTAATTTCTGTATTCACCTTTAATTATGAAATGGCATGTTTTGCTTTTTTTAGTAGGACCCTGTCGTATGGATTGACTTGGGGTACCTGTTTCAGTCCTCGATTCCGAGTTGACTGTTGTATTGTGGTAGTGTCATTTGGATCATATCCTCTTTGTGTGAGTCGAATGATGATTATGGTTGACCGTTGTTGGTCGGGTCTCTAATTAGAGTACAGTCAGTAAGTGTTCATCCTTGAGTCGTGTTTGACCTGATGATTGTTTCTCCTTCTTGAACTCCGTTCGTCTGACCATGTCTAGTCCTTGGTTTTGAGTTCGTTTGAGTATAGTCTAGTGTCGTATGGGAAAGTGGCTTTCGATTGGGGGCCGCGCCCAAAGTGGCTGCTGGGTAACCCGTCGAAAGTGAGTCTAATAAGTGATAACCTAAGTAGATTAGAATGTAATCTTTAAGTAAGATAAACGTGCCTCACACATGAGACGAGTGCTATCATAGACTCAACATGCTGCGAGAAGGCCTGAAATGGCAAACCATCTTCCTTGTCTTCACGAGAGGATGTGCGGGTCCGCACGAGGCTTGGATGGGCTGGAAGCTCGGATTAGGTTGCCAGGGTAACCCAATGTGTGGGGCCGATACCTATGAAGACTTGCCATGGTATCCATACCAGGTTGTGTGATGACACTTGTCCCTACGTTCGCTAGTGTGTTGTCGTTTTGTCTTGTTAGGAGTTCCTTTGTGAGTCGTCCTTTGTCTCTGCCCTTGTGAGTGTCGGTTTCATGTTAGACCTTGGGTGGTGATGGCTCAGTTTTATGGATGCTCTCCTGGACTCTTGTTTTAGCTTTGATTATGTTCAGCTGGATCCTGTTCTTTCAAGGATCGTTTATGTATTTATGGACCGATGCGGTCGTTTGTATATTGTTTATGTATCGCCTTGATGGCTGGATTGTAATAGTGTAACCTCTTGTATTCTTAACCTTATTATTTATCAGAGGGGTCTTGCAGTTGAGCAGACCCGGAGATGTAGCCCTTTAGGGGTGAACTCCGAGATCATTATGGTGTTATGTGATGTATTCTCTTATGTTTCCTTTATTTAGCTTTATCATGTATGATTAACTTATGTTAGAATGGTTAAGTGGATAAATGGAATTAACTTTAAATGCTTATATGCAGTCCTTTCTTGAATGCCATGTTGATCGAATGCATAAGTGGTTTAGATGTGATTTATCGTAGATGTCGTATGTAATCATCTTTTAAAATGCAATAAAATGGAGTATGAAAGAATGTAACTTAGAGTAATGAATTATACTCAGTTGTTGTTAAGGAATTTAAATATGCTTGGAAAGATCTCTTATGTTATGATGAAATCCTAGTGTATTAGAATGTTAGATGTATGGTTTGTAATTTTAAATGAAAAGATTGAATGAAGATTATGAATGGATCTTAATGATGAATCCTTGTTGTGATTTATATTTCCATCTTTGAAAGAATTATCCTGATTATGAATCATCTCGTTATTAAGATAATTAGCTTATTGGATTAATTGTGTGAGTTAAGTGAATTGTGAAATTTAAGTAATCTCGTTGGGAAACTCTTTAGGTGTTAGTTGATGTCTTCCGCTATGTAATCTAAATCTTTGATATCTTGTTGCATCTTATGTGTTGTAACTTTAAAAAAAATAAAAAAATTGCACTCTATTCTTGTGTTATGGCTTAATCCCTTCGGGGTTTCCTGGCGAGGCATTACAACATAGGTCTGAGTGTGTCTTATCCCAATGGAAAGTTGTTGGAGATGGCAGGTGTTTCCCTCTTCATACTCTAGGCTTAAGTTGTCTACCTTGTCAAGTGTGTTGTGGCGCAAGTCGGTGGTTAGAGTCTTGTGTTGATGTTTGACCCTTGTTGGGTTGCCTTAAGGTGTTCTGAGTCTGAGATTAATATTTAATTAATGTTTGATTAATATTTAATTAATGTTTGATTAATATAGTTTATTAATGTTAAAATTGGTTTATTATATAGTTGGTTATTTAATTATTATTTGAAAACTTTATTATTGGGATTTAATATTTATTTTTATTATTTGACTATAGTTTTATGAGTTTGATTATTATTTATTTATTAATGTTTATTTTGGGATTTAATGTTTACTTGTTTATTTATTATTATTTAATATATTTGAGGTCTTGATATTTAATTGTGGCAATTATTTATTTATCTTTGGTTTTATTAAATTATTGGGCTTTTATATTTTATTTTCCCATAAAGCTTATTTTATGATTTTGATTTATTAATCCTCTTTTATTATTGTTTGAGTGATTTAAATATTTTATATAATATATCATATAGTTTACCTACCCTTTTATTTGATTGGTTGATTTTATGGGGGTAAGTAAATAAAACTATTTTATATTATTTACCTCAATTTTATGAATGGTGCTATATTATATGGTTTATTAGAATATTTTGATTGGAAGATATTTTCCTATAGTTTTGATTTGTTTTTCTATTTAATTGAATTTCTCAGTTTGTTACTAGGTTAGCTTTCAGATTGTTTTTTTGTTATTTTGGATTGGTGAAAGCTTGTGGATGTGGATTTTGGATCTTTCTCTTCGAATTTTGGCTTTACAATCACTCCTAAATCCAGGTCAGAGGATCTTAATCTCTTGTAAATTTGATTTTTGAAAAAGAATGTATTCTCTATGTTTAAATGTTGTTTGCGAGAATGGGTGAAGTAATTATGTAAATGGAAATGGAATATCTATGTATATGTGTGTATATGTGTGTGTATATATATACATACATATATATATTTATATATATACATATATATATATATGTATGTATGTATATATATATATGTATGTATGTATGTATGTATGTATGTATGTATATTTATACATATGTATATGTATATGTATGTATGTATGTATGTATGTATATATTTATATATATGTATGTATGTATATATGAATGTATGTATGTATGTATGTATGTATATGTATATGTATACATATACATATGTAATATATGTATATATATGTACATATACATATACCTGTACATGTACATGTATATGTATATATACATATACATATGTATATATGTATATATGTGTATATACATACATATGTATATACACATACATATATATACATATATATGTATGCATGTATCTATATATATTTATGTATGTATGTATGTATGTAT
Organism: Cryptomeria japonica; assembly: GCF_030272615.1. NCBI lineage: Eukaryota > Viridiplantae > Streptophyta > Pinopsida > Cupressales > Cupressaceae > Cryptomeria > Cryptomeria japonica. Next base: position 186,555,932 of record NC_081405.1, read on the forward strand.
GTATGTATGTATATGTTTGTATATATGTACGTATGTATGTATGTATATGTATGTATATATATACATACATATACATATATATATATATATATACATATATATATATATATACATACATATATATATATATATATATATATATATATATATATATATACTGTAGACACACAAATTTGTCCACTTAATTAAATGAATATTTAATTAATTCATCTTAACCCTCTTCTCCTATTAATTAAATAAATTATTCAATTTATTTGATTTAATTCACTTAACCAAATTCAAACCATTAATTAAATAAATAAATCATATTTGTTTAATTAAATCTTCTCTCACATTTAAATAAATTAATATTTATTTAAATCCCCCAAAATCCCATCTCTCACATTTAAATAAATTAACATTTATTTAAATCACCTTTATCCTCCACCCACTTGCATTTTCCTACAAATGCAAGTTGTACAACTATTTTAAATAAATAAATTATTTATTTAAAATCCTATTTATCCTCACCCACTTGAAACCTTTAATGGTTTCCCTTAAAGTCTTCAAACTTAATGGCTTCTTTCTAGAGTCTTCTCAAGCCTTTAATGGTTTACCTTAAAGTGTCCAAACTCAAAGGTTTCCTTGTAGAGTCTTCTTAAGCCTTTAACGGTTTCCCTCAAAGTCTTCAAGCATTTAATGATTTATCTTCCTTTTTCTCATGTAAATAAATTAAGATTTAATATTCACATTTAAATAAATTAATATTTATTTAAATATCTATACAAATGCAAATTACACCATTTAATTAAAATAAATGATTTTACTTCAATTGAAAATCCCTAAATTCCTCCCACTTGCATTCTCCTACAAAATCCACTTGCATGCCTAAATCCCTTCTAGATTCTTCTAACTCTTCTAATTAGCCTAATCCTATCCTAATCATTGTCACATTCCTAAATAAAAGGAAGTCACTTCTCGAAAACCTCCAAAGTCTTCAATAACCATTAAAGGCTTTATGTCTTCAAATGGTTAACCTCTAAAGTCTTCCAAACCATTAAAGGCTCTTGCATAACCATTTATGGCTAACTCACCTTTTACCTTTGGTTAGAGAATTTCTTCTAACTTAACCATCCTTTTGACTCATGGGTCTCTTCAAAGCATTTATTTCTTTGACTAAGGTAACCATTTAACCCTTGCACATTCATTTATCCCTTGGATAAAAGGAATATCAATTAACCTAACCCTAACCCAACCCCCTAAGGTAACCATCATGTCCCCTCAAGCATTTAATGCTCCTTATCTCTCCTCTCAAGCATCCTCATAGTGGCACTTGTTAACATGGGATTGGGTTGAAGGTCTCACATTGATTGAATATCTTTCAATCCCAACCCTTGTTAAGATTGTTTAATCTTAACCCTTCATTTCCCCATTTCTTCTATAAATAGAACCCTTATCCTCAAGCAAAGAAGGAAGCATTAGAGTTTTGTTGCTATATTGGTATTAGAATAGAGCTTTCTTATAGCATCACTATCTGCACTTGCATAACATTTGTTTATCACATCCAACCATCTTGAATCTCCATATGGTACCCAAGGCTAGTGCTAAAATCTGAGAGCTACACTCATTTGGGACTTGGAGAGGGGAGAAATAAGGGAGAAGCATCAAAAGGCATCATGGAAGCATCTTAGGGAGGCTCTTCTCCTTTCTTTTGTTTTGTTAAACTTCTTTCATTCTTTTTGAAATCTCTTTTGATATGTTTGGAATGGTTTTTAGTTCTTTGTTTTGGTTTTATGGTTGAAACTAACTTATTAACATTGAAATTTGTTGTTGCCTTGTCCCCATTTCCATGACATCACATACATGGAAATACACACACACACACACACACACATATGCATACATATACATGTATATATACACACATATATATGTGTATACACACACACACACACACACACATATATATATATACATAAACATATACATATGTGTGTGTGTAGTGTCATAAATTGTACACCCTTGCTAGGGTGGTATAATTTCACACTTGGGTTAGCACCTGCCTTAGTGTGTCTTGCATCTTGCATTTCTTATTTCCCTTTAAGCATTTAATTAGTTAATTAAAATAAATATAAAGTCATATTTCATCACTTCAAACATTATAAAATTGGGCCCTTTACCCTAAGTGTGCCCCTTTTTGTTTTATTCCTCTAATAAATCATTTAATCATAAACCCTAATTGTGTCCTATTTCGACCTTTAAGGCCCGCTTTCGCATATAAAAACACCTCAAAATGAGCTGTAACTTTGGAATTTTCTCTAATATCATCATATCTAATGGCCCTAAAAATTTGGTGAAAATTTGGCCAGACCGTGGTGAGAGTGCACATGGTCCTCAACTTTTTTCTTGAAATTTCGGGAGTACAATTGGTGCAAGAGCACCTAATTTTACCTAGTTTTATTGATGCATTTTATAAATTTTTGGAGTGAGTGATCATGTTTGGGATAAATAAATGAATAATGGACTATTGATAGGTCCACAAGGTTTTTTTGGAGTTATTTGAAGTGTGTTTGTCAACAAGTTTTTTTTTCTCAGTTTTTGCCAATGTGCCCTTCTAAGCCAAAAATAGCATTGTTTTGAAAAATAGTGTAAAACTCTTTGTAAGGCCTCATTAGGAATTTGGTCATGCTATTTTGATGTTAGGGAACCATCCTAGGGGGTTTAGAGTGAATATAAATGCATAAGTTGCAAAAATGCAAAATGGAGCAAAAGTTGTCATTGTTGCTTGACAACTTTTTGCAACTTTTTGAGTAACTTTTCAAAATTGATCAAATCGGTGGTTAGGAAACTAATGGGGGGTTGGTTATGATAAATGAAGAATATTAAATTATTTTTCAATGATTGTAAATTGGTTGGAAGTTCCATGATCAAACCCTGAATAATATTTCAATTTTCAAATTTTTGCATAAGATTTTGTCATTTTGGTAATAGTAGTCCATACCAGATGATCTAATCTTGGTACTATCATTTCATGGTGGTTTAGTATATGTTGTTGTGTTCCTCAAGTAGTGATTTTATTCTTTCTTTGTTTAGGTTTAGTGTTTTATTACAAATTGTCTTCTATTGCACTGCTCTCAGTCTGAGTAGGGGTTTAAGACCCTAGACATGGTTCCAACTTGAAATCCCATTGTGTTTGTTCAATGGCCCTTGCAATTAAAGTAATGGAGCCTATGTATAGTGCAAATATTCTTTTTAATGTACTGGAGGTTTCTTGGATGCCCTTTTCCATCATATCCTAGGCGAGTTCTGTCATAGCCCGGCTAGGGATATGACTATCATTTTTGTCATTGCTTGCAGGGAAGATAAAATGTGGATGTGCCAAGTGTTTGGCATGAAAGAAAGAAGCCTATTGGATTCTCACAAGAATTTGAGAGGTGTGATAGGGAATAGAAACCAATAAACCCTATTGGAGAAGACTATTAACTCTCAAACCCTCAAAAAGAGCCATTTTTTGGGTCCGTACTTGTACGGTTGTACCAAACAGCCTACCCTACTGAATCTAAAAGTTTTTCCAAAAGGTTATTTGGATCACTAAATATTTTGGGAGGTCTTTTGGAATTTTTATGATCAATTGAACAAAAACCATGAAGGTAGGGCTAATAGGGGCTCTAGGACTACTAGGCCTAGAAAATAGGAATAAGAGAAAGCGATGAAAATGGAGAGAAACCAATCAAAGAACCACATGAATGGAATTAAAACACCCTCTCTACACCCCCCAAGACCCCTGCAAGTGTATGTTGGAGGTTTTGACAACTTGATGGTTGGATTTACTTTAGTGAATCCTAGCCATGCTTGTGAGTAATAAGAGCAAACAAGTTGATAGGAAGCACTCCAAAGGAGTTTAGTTGTTTGAATTGATATTGGACAAGAGCAGGGTGTGAACAAGGATGGAAAACCACTAAAACATCTTTTACCTACCTATTAAATAAAGTGAAACTCTTTTGTGAGATACTCCCCATCAAAGTGGTATCAAAGCAAGTTAATATTTGGGAAGAAACCAGTTGATGTTAGAGATTGAGTCAGTAGGTGAAAATAGCCTTAGGATGGTGACCAATGCAGAGTTAGCCAAAAATTTAGAAGACCAAGAGGAAGAGAATAGACTCCTCAGGGTAAGATTTCAACAAGTGGAGAACAAACTAAGTGATGTAGAAGGCAAGAGTGAGAAGGTAACTATCAAAATCAATTAAGGAAAGGGTAAAGAAGTGGTAGAAGAGGATGGCACACCTGAAATGGATCCTATTCTATCAGAAGAACCTTTCCTTAGAGCCATCAAAGCCTTAGGAGGGAAGTCCCTAGAAGGAGTGCCACTTTTTTGTGGAAAAATGGAACCATAATTGGTTATGGAGTGGATTGAAGGGTTGGAGAATCACTTTGAATGTGATGAAATTAGTGAAGCACAAAACATGAAGGTAGCCAAATCTAGATTGAGAGAAGCAGCCTTGACTTGGTGGAATTTCATCCAAGAGGAGAGATAAAAGGAGGGTGAGAACCCAATTGACACTTAGAAAGGAATGCTAGCCAAGGTGAGAGAAGCCTATATCCCTGAAGACTATGAAATTCAATTACACAAGAGGAGACAAAATTTGAGACAAAGAGAACTAGATGTGAGCAACTACAATAAAGAATTTCAGAATTTGTGTTTGAGATCTAAGGTGGTGGAAGATGAAAGTAACAAGGTTTCCAGGTACTTGAATGGTTTACAATGGAATATCCATAAGTGCTATCAATTGGCACTCAAGGTGGAAGAGAATAGTAAAAAGAAACAAGAGAAAAGCAATAGAGGTAGAGGTAGGGGAAGAGATGGCAGAGGTCATAGAGGTAGCTATGGTGGAAGAAGTGTAGACCAAAGACCCCAAGGGGAATCCAAGTTGGTAGAGCAGAGTGGGGATTGCAATAGTAAGAGAAGCTATAGAGGAAGGGGATCTAGTAACTCTATTAGAGGAAGGTCTAGTTCATCAGGAAGAGGGCCCTATTTTTCCACAATGAAGTGCTACAATTGCCATCAACTTGGACACCTGACCTATAGATGTCCTAAGAAGTATTCTTCATCCTAAGGAGGTGAAAGGAGAGTAAATTATATTCAGGAAGATATAGAAAATGTGAAGACATTAGAAGTGAGTTTAGATTATGAGGTTGGAGAGAATCTCATGATAAGAAGAGTTTTGATCAAAGAACCAGTTAAGGAGGAACCTAGCCAAAGAAGATCCTTGTTTAGGATAAAGTATAAGATCATGGGTAAAGTGTGTAGAGTGGTGGTGGATTCAGGTTCCACTAATAACATAGTGTCAGAAGAAGCAGTTAGAAAACTCAACCTACAAATAATTCTAGATAGTGATCCTTATAGGGTTACTTGGCTCAACAAGAGACAACATATTTTGGTGAATGAACAAACTTGGGTGGAGTTCACTATAGGAGGCTACAAGGACAAAATATTGTGTGACATCTTGCCAATGGATGCATGCCACCTACTTCTAGGTAGGCATTGGCAATTTGATAGGAAAGCAATACACCATGGGGAAAATAATTCCTATACTTTTCAAAAAGATGGAGTTACCTATAAAATTCAGTCCATAGTAGATCAAGAAGAGATCAGATCTAAGGGTTCCAATGTGCTATTAGTTGGGGAGAAATATTTCATAAACACTCTCAAGGAAGGAGAAGAAGTGGTGTTTGCCCTTGTTGTGAAACCAAAAGAGGAAAACAAGGACATACAAGTATGTATTCCTCATGAAGTGTAGCAGATACTAAATCAGTTCAAGAACATCATAAGTGATGGAACACCTATAACCATACCTCTTCAACATGCCATAAGTCACCAAATTGACTTCATACCCAAAGCCTCATTTCCTAATAAGGAAGCTTACAAAATGACACCGAAGTAGAGTAAAGAGGTAGCTAAACAAATCCAAGAACTCTTGGACAATGGTCTAATAAGGAAGAGCATCAATCCATGTGTAGTTCCCACCATTTTGGAACCAAATAAGGGAGGTACTTTGAGACTTTGCACTGATTCAAGAGCCATCAACCGGATTACATTCAGGTATAGGTTTCCCATTCCAAGAATTAAAGATTTGATGGATTGTTTAGGTGTGCTAAGTATTTTACCAAGATAGACCTCAAGAGTGGCTACCACCAAATCAAAATCAAGGAGGGAGATGAATGGAAGATAGCATTCAAGACCACAAAGGGACTTTATGAATGACTTGTTATGTCCTTTGGACTCACAAATGCCCCTAGCACATTCATGAGACTCATGAATGAAGTACTCAAGGATTACATTGGTAAATTTGTTGTTGTTTATTTAGATGACATCTTGATTTTTAGTAAGTTTAGAGATGAACATCTTAAGAATATAGAGATTGTATTGAAGAAATTATGTGATGAGCAACTAACTGTCAATTTGGAGAAATGTGAGTTCAAGAAATAGTAGTTGGTATATCTTGGGTTTGTAATCTAAAGTTGTGATTCAAAGATGGATACCTCAAAGGTGGAAGCCATAATTAGTTGGCCTACACCTAAAATAGCAAGTGAAGTAAAGATTTTCATGGTTTGGCACAATTTTATAGGAAGTTCATCAGAGGGTTCGGTGAGATATGTACGCCTATGCTTGATACAATCAAAGGAGGTATAAAGACTAAGTTTCAATGGGAAAAAGAGGCACAAAAAGGATTTGATCTCTTGAAGACAAAGGTGGCTACTCAACTTGTCCTTGTCCTTCCAAGCTTTGACAAACTCTTCACCATAGAATGTGATGCAAGCAATATAGTAGTTGGAGCAGTACTAAGTCAAGACAATAGACCGGTAGTATTTTTAAGTGAAAAGCTCAATGAAGCCAAGAAAAGGTATTCTTCCTAAGATTTGGAGTTATATGCACTTGTACAATCACCTAGGAAGTGGAGGCATTATCTATTACCTAAGGAATTTATAGTTTATACTGATAACCAAGCTCTTAGTTTTCTCAACACACAAGAAAATTTGAATCATAGGCATATCAAATGGGTAGAGTATTTGTAGTCCTATACTTTTACCATTAAACATAAGAAAGGTCAATGCAATAAAGTTGTTGATGCATTAAGTAGAAGGTTGCTAACAGTTCAAGAAGTGCAGCTCAAGAGCATTGGAGTGGATAGTTTCAAAGGGTTATACCAAGATGATGAAGAATTTGCTGCCATCTACAAGGTTTGTCAAGAGTTTAGAAATCATTTTCATGGTGAACATGCAGATTTTACCTTACAAGATGGTCTTTTGTTCAAAGGAGGACAACTTTGTGTACCTAGAGGGTCCATGAGAGAAAATTTGATGCAAGAGAAGTACAATGGTTGTTTAAGTGGACATTTTGGGTTGAATAAGACTTTGGAACTTGTCCAAAGATTCTACTATTGGCCAAAGATGCAAAGGGATATCAGAAAATATGTAGAGAAATGTGTGGTTTGTCAAAAGGAAAAGGGGACCTCTTCTAATGCTGGATTCTATGAGCCTTTACCTATCCCAAACTGGCCATGGGAATGTGTAAGTATGGACTTTGTTGTTGGTTTACCCAAGACCAAATCAGGATTTGGTAGTATCTATGTTGTGGTAGATAGATTTAGCAAAATGGCCCATTTCATTATATGTAAGGTGACTCATGATGCTAGTTGTATTGCTCATTTGTTTTTCAAGGAAGTCATTAGGATTCATGGCTCACCCATCAGTATAGTATCAGATAGAGATGCAAAATTCATTGGTCATTTTTGGAAAATTTTATGGCAGAGATTGGGTACTAACTTATCTTTCAGCTCAGCCTACCATCCCCAAAGAAATGGCCAAATAGAGGTGGTAAATAGGACACTTGGAAAGCTTCTTAGGTGTTTGACAAAGGAGTATGGACAAGCTTGGGATCAGATCATCCATCAAGCTGAATTTGCCTACAATGACGGTGTGAATAGATCAACTGGTAAGAGTCCTTTTGAAGTAGTTTATGGCCTTCATCCAAGAGGTGTGTTGGAGCTTAGAGATATTGGAAAGATGGAACAAAAGAGTGTACATGTTTTTTACATGTCTCAGTCCATGAAAGAGATTCATGAGCAGGTTAGGCAAGCTTTACTAGACAACTCTCAAAGAATCAAGGACAAAGTGGATGAAAAGAGAAGGGATGTTCAATTTGTTGTTGGTGACTTGGTCATGGTTCATTTGATAAAATCAAGGATTCAAAAAGGTGTCCCTAGAAATCTTCAAATGAGGAGGATTGGACCATGTAAGGTCTAAGCTAAGTATGGGCAAAATGCCTACAAACTAGATCTACCCGGGGACATGGCTTTATCTCCTATTTTTAATGTTACAGACTTGGTACAGTACAAAGGAACACTTCTAGAGGAATGCAGTAGACTCTTAGAGGTCTCTTAATCATTTTCAAACCTATCTTTACCACCTACATCTATGCTACAAGCTGAGAAGGTATTGGATTCAAGAATCCTCAAGAAGACTAGGCATACTGCCTATATGGAACATTTGGTCAAGTGGCAGCATCTTCCAAAATCTAAGGCCACTTAGGTACCTAAAGTAGACTTTTCTCTACTTGTAATTTCCCTCTCTTCTTTTCCTAAAGGAGTCACTTGACTTCTTTCTGATTGGGGGAGTATGGTGTAGGAGCACCTAGTTTTACCTAGTTTTATTGATGCAATTTTCAAAATTTTGGAGTGAATGATCATGTTTGGGATCAATAAATGAATAATGGACTATTGATAGGTCCACAAGGTTATTTTGGAGTTATTTTAAGTGTGTTTGTCAACAAGGTTTGTTTGTTTTCTCAGTTTTGGCCAATGTGCCCTTGTAAGCCAAAAATGGCATTATTTTGCAAAATAGTGTAAAACTCATGGTAGGGCCTCATTAGGCATTTTCTCATGTTATTTTTATGTTAGGGAGCCATCTTAGGGGGTTTAGAGTGAATAGAAATTCATAAGTTGCAAAAATGCAAAATGGAGCAAAAGTTGTCATTGTTGCTTGATAACTTTTTGCAACTTTTTGAGCAACTTTTCAAAATTGATCAAATAGGTGGTTAGGAAATTGATGGGGGGTTGGTTATGAGCAAGGAGGAATATAAAATTCTTTTATAATGATTTTAAATGGGTTGGAAGTTCCATGATCAAACCTTGAATAATATTTCAATTTTTCAGGTTTTTGCATAAGATTTTGTCATTTTGGTAATAGTAGCTGGTACCAGATGATCTGATCTTGGTACTATCCTTTCATGGTGGTTTAGTCTAGGTTTTTGTCTTGCTCAAGAAGTTATTTTATTCTTTCTTATTTTAGTTTTAGTGTTTGATTACAAATTATCTTCTATTGCACTGCTCTTAGTCTGAGCAAGGGTTTAAGACCCTAGACATGGTTCCAACTTGAAATCCCATTGTGTTTGTTCAATGGCCCTTGGGATTCAAATAATGGATCCTATGTATAGTGTACATATTCTTTGTAATTTCCTAGAGTTTTCTTGGAAGCCTTTTTCCATCATATCCTAGGTGAGCTCTGCCATAGTCGAGCTAGGGATATGATTGTCATTTTTTTCATTGCTTGCGAGGAAGATAAAATGTAGATGTGTCAAGTATTTGGCATGAAATAAATAAGCCTATTGGAGTTTTAGAAGAAGCGGGGATGTGTGACAGGGTGTAGAAACCAATAAACCCTATTGGAGAAGACTATTAACTCTCAAACCCTCAAAAAGAGTCATTTTTAGGGTCCATACCTGTACGGACGTACCAAACAACCTACCCTGCTGAATCTAAAAGTTTATCCAAAAGGGTATTTGGATCACTAAATATTTTGGGAGGTCTTTTGGACTTTTTTTGAGAAATTGAACAAAAACCATGAAGGTAGGGCTAATAGGGGCTCTAGGGCTACTAGGCCTAGAAAATAGGAATAAGAGAAAGTGATGGAAAATGGAGAGAAACCAATCAAAGAACCACATGAATGGAATTGAAACACCTTCTCTACACCCCCTGAGACTCTTGCAAGTGTATGTTGGAGGTTTTGACAACTTGATGGTTGGATTTACTTTAGTGAATCACAACCATTCTTGTGAATAATAGGAGCAAACAAGTTGATAGGGAGCACTCCAAAAGAGTTTAGTTGTTTGACTTGATATTGGACAAGAGTAGGGTGTGAACAAGGATGGAAGCCCACTAAAACATCTTTTACCTACCTATTAAACAAGGTGAAACTCTTTTGTGAGATACTCCCCATCAATAATTATATGATATTAGAATACTTAACCCCAAAAGATTAGCGGGTAATTCAATTCCTAGGTTGGCCTAAAGGCTGAATTAAATCAAAATTAAGATCTAGGGTTTCATACATAAGAGCTCTCTTTCTTCATTTGAAGGAAACTAAGATCTATCTATCTAAGAATCTAAGAGTAGGTTTTTGGATCCTAAGGAGCCTTATATGTATTGAAAGAGAAGCCTATGTGGAGTCTTCAACAACATTCAACAATATTTCATCAAGCATTCATCATCAATTAGGAGCCTTTAAGACATTGAAGAGTAATAGGAGATCTAGTGGCAATATCTCTCCCTTGGGGATTGGTATGATTTTATGTATTTTCATGTCTTTCTATAAGCTTCTTTACATCAATTTTCATATTTAAATTCATTCTTTAGATCATTTAGCATATTTGGTTTGAAGCATTGTCATCTACATTCACATTTACATTCAGGGTTTACTCTCATGCATAGGGTAGCTCTAGTTTCTTATCATTTAGGATCTTGCATACACACAAGTTTCTAGCACACACATTTTCAATATATTATTGGCTATTTTTGGAGGTGGGAATTACCAACATAGGGGTTTGATTAAGGCAAAACCCTATATAGCCACCCAAACCTTCCCTTTTCAGTTACAAGCATAGAAACAGGCATCTGGATGTAGTTTCAGATCTGGAATAGGCATCAGAAACACTCAAAAGTCTCAAAGGTGCAAAAATCTATCAAGGACATGGGCCTACCACCCTGATCTTGCCCAGGATAGAGGCGTGGCACCCTAGTCCCTCCACTTTCCAGTGAAATTTGGTAGGATACAACTTCAGGGTCTCTAGTCTAAATCCTTTCAGTTGCAACTCTCTGTTAGTCCATCAAGGACAGTGGCATGGCATCCTGGTCCTAGTCAATTTCATTCAATTTTCAGCATCAGGTACACATCTATAATCCTCTCCCTTTCATGCTTTTAGTATCTCAGTTTTAGATTTGCAAGTTTGTGTGATTTCGAGTTTATTTTTGCTTCATTCTTTATCTCCTAATCTAGTTGATCATTCAAACCCTATTTTTTCTCATCATTTGCAATAAGAGGAATAGAAACCCTAAGAGGTAATCCTTGGTTCTCTCTTTCTCACAATAAGTAGCCAAAGTGATCTATCTCCCTAGGCTCTTTCATATTCCCAATGTATAGGCAATAGTGGGATTAGGTCCTAGTCACTCGATCTCAATTTTCCCGCCCCCAAATTTTGGTGAACTTGACGTGAATCCAACCTTTTGTAATTATGATTTATGTTCTCATATCTGAGTGTTTTTCTATTTCAAATTCAAATTTACATTTACAAGTTTCAATTCCTTGCAAATTTCAAAATTTAGAGGTTAATTTTGTTTAAACCCTAATTTTTCAATTCAAAATTGAACTTGTGGATAGCTTAATTTGGATCATTAATTTCAGATCTAATTTAGGAACACAATTTACTCAAAAATTTCATTTTCTAAATCAACATTTAGAGTGCTTGCAGTGGTTAAAATTGAGCATTTCCTTCTATTTTGCATATGTTATCATTTGAAAGAGGAACTTTTTTGTCGTGATGCATTCATTTCATAAATGTGATAATGCGTTAGCTTCCCTTGCTTCAATTTTTCCATCTCTTAAAGAACCTTATCCTATCTATGACAACATTTTAGTGCCTAAAATAGTTGTTACCAATCCCTTCAAAACTCTCCCATGCTCTAAGGATGAAGATTTGAAGAGTGATCTTGAAAATTCTCCTAAAATGCGCCCTTCTCATCTAGCTATCTTAGAGGAAGCGGATGATATCATAAACACTTTTCTTAATGTTACCTTACCTTACTTACATGATGCCTCTATTAGTGAAAAGGTATTGGTGGACATTGACTTATCTTTTCCTAAACTTAGTCTTGCCAATGGGGGCATGTTAGTACAACACGAGGTTATAGAAACTTCTTCCAAATATCTCCTTCCTAAGCATGAATCTTTGGAGAAATATTTTCTTCTCCCTCCTAAAGGGTACTCCCCTCATGAGGTTCATTTTGTGCAAGAATATGGTATTGTCCCTACTTTTCCTAGTGAGGGCATTTCCTCTTTTAATTTCAAAAAAATTCCCACTAGAGATGATGCATTAATGAGAAATTATTGCCCTTCTCTTAAAGTCTACCTTACCCCTAAAGATTCCTTAGAGAAAGAAGATGAAATCATAACTAATTTCCTTAATTCTCTCTCCCCTAAAGATCCTATTGAACACATTTTGAGGCAAGAAGATGATTTGGACACATTTAGTGATGCTCTTCCTCCTAAGGATGAAGAGTTGATAAACAATATTATCCCTTCTCCCAAAATTGGCAATATCAATAAGGACATCTTTGTGCAAGATATTTCTAATACTTTTCCTAATGACCTCACTATTTGGGATGAACCATTAGAATAATGTGCTGATTAATCTCTCCCCCATGAGAGAATCCTAGCCAAAGGGGATAAAATCATGATTGATAACTCTCTTGATAGAATCTCACCTTTCATGAATCTCAATCATTCTCTCTAAATGTAAAGCATCTCCCTCTCCTAAGCTTGGTTCTACTCATAACGATACTCTAATTCATGGTAAGATTGTTGACATATCTTTCAAATATCTCCCTCTCAAAGGTGAGACTTTAAAGAGTAATGTTGATCCTTTTCGTAGAGAGTTTATTCTCCATATAGATCCTTTGGTGATAGAGGATGATATGACCTTTCCTAAAATGTCGATGCCTATTTCTACTTGTCCTCCTAGAATTGGTCTTATCCATGATAATATTTTAGTGCAAGAAGAGACTATCAACAATTATTTGAACAATCTTTTTCATTCTTCTTCTAAGGATACCTTTGATATTCCTAAACCATCCTCAATCAATTTGATACATGTGAATGAAACACCTAATAAACCCGTCTTCACATTTCGAGGTTCTTGTCCTTCTCAAAATTCCCCATGTAAGCCTATCTTGGTGGTTCAAGGTGGTTATGCTAATGATTCTTTTTGCACTCCTAAGAAACCTATTATTACTGTGCAAGGAGGTTATCATAATAAGAGCCCTTATGAGTATGCTAAGAAAATTACTGGAGAGAGTTATCATATGGTTTCTCATACTTACAACACAAGAAACAATAGGCAACCTAGTCCTCCTCCAGTTATCCCAACTTCACTTCCTCTCTCTCAACCTATTCTTCCACAAGCACATCGTATATCAAATCTTAGCAAGGAGTATGATCTCATTGAACAACTTAAGACCACTCCTGCTAAGATTTCTATTTGGGATTTGGTTCAAACTTCACCTGCTTATCATGGGATGTTACAAGATGCTTTGAAAAACTTAGATGTCCCACCTGCAGTGACACCTAATAACATGTCCACTTTGATTGATCCTACAAACAAATACAAAGCTCAAATTGTATTCACATAAGATGAGTTATCTTATCCTGAAATCCAAAATCAATATGATCATCTTATAATTGTGGTTATTATCAATCACAGTGCTATAAGATGAACCCTTGTGGACAATGGATCTAACCTTAATTTTTGTTGTGTGGACTTATTAGATAAGATTAATGTGGATCATTCTCTCACCAAACCTTCTTCTCTTACTATTAGAGGCTTTGATAATGTTGCTAAACAATGTCTAGGTGTCATAACATTGCCTTTTAGGGTATGTCCTATTATGTTACCTACACCTATTCATGTTATGCCTGGTAATTTGACATATAACCTTCTATTAGGGAGACCTTGGATTCATAGCATGCAAGTTGTTCCTTCAACTTTGCATAGGCAAGTCAAATTCATGTATAACAATATGACATACACTTTGTTTATCGCCAAACCTCAAGAACCATTAAAATTTGGATCTTATTGTTCAACTACTTCCCATTCTTCTTCCAATCCTTCTACTTCTTCAAATACATCTATTTCCTTTAATGACGTTGTTCCTTCTAGTAGTCCCGATTCTTCTACTCAATTCGAATCTCCTCCCAAGGATATCTTTTCTCCTGAAGGAGTGCTCTCAGATGATGATTGGGGATCTCTAGACTTTACCCCTACTTTTGTAGGAGAGTATAGATTATCTTTGAAAGGATCTAAGACTGAGAAGGAGAAATCTAAGGAGGAACCTACTTTGTCTAAACAACTAAGTAACCACTTTGTGGTTGCTTCTAATTTAAATGATTCTTCAAATCCTTCTTCTAATTAATATAGCACTAAGACCTATGAGGCATCACCATCTCCTTCTCATTTGGCATCCCTTTATGGTCCTGGTAGTCACATTTTGGCTAAGAGTGGCTATGATGGTAATGGTTGTGGTGCAAATGAACAAGTAAGTAAAGTTCCTTTAGAACATAATACACATGAAGCTTAATTTGGACTTGGATATAATCCTTCTAGGCCCACCAAAGCATCTAAAAGACCATCTCTCAATGTGAATGCTATATTTAGTAGTGATGATAATCTCACGTCAATTAAATTATCTTCTACTTCTTTCAAAACTCATCCCCCTCATAAGGAAATCTTGGTGATGAACAAATCTCTTTATGAATCTCCTCAAGATATTTCTAATTCCACTTATGAGATTTTATCTTCTACTCATTCTAAAATCCCTTCTTCTATGAATAAGGCTCTAATTAATTACACTTATCCCTCTCCTAATATTTCTTGTATGCAAGAGAAGTATGACTTAGTGTCCTATTCTTCTCCTATAAAATTTTCTCTTTCTAAAGACTTTTTAACATTCATCATCTTATACATGATTTTAATCTCACTTATAGTAGAGAATTTAACATGTCATATTCAAATACCTCATTCAATGTATCATGTCTTTAAATAACATTAAGGGCTATTATGTTTCTCGTCATTATATGAAACTAGTAGCTCACTTACTGGGGGCTCATTGTCATTCATGATGGTACAATTTCACATGCAATCATACTTTTGGAAGCAACATAATAGCCTATTTTTTTCCTATCTCTTCTTCCTATACATATAGGGGGAAAGATTGATTTCAAACATCTCTCTTTCTTAAGATTAAAATTTCTCCTTTGTGAAGTAGTGTCTTCTATAAGGATTTATTATTGATTGTAGAGGTGCATTCATATTTGAATTCCTTTTCTCATATTGGAACAAGCATCCCTAATGGGGATCTTAAGTACATATGCTTAATTGGGACCTCCTCCTTGGTGTTGGAAGTATTTTATCATTCATCAATTTCTTTTCTTCATTGAGTAGTATCTTTTATAATAAACCCTTCTATATTGTGCACGTGCATATCCCTAATGAGGATCTCTTGCCTTCTTTTAGAAGATTGTTGTTATAAATAATCTCTCTTTGATGTCATCTCAATCCTCTACTCTTTTCAAAACTCTTTTATTCATTTATTCTAGAAAATGTTATATTTGTCTAAGACAACTCCTCTTGAAGGTAGATGTCTTTTGAACAAATATCTCTTCTCCTCCAAAGATCTCCTTTACACTTATATAGCAACATATCTCTTTTCAACTATCTTATCCTTCTTGAAGAGTATTCTCTCTCTTGCTTGGATTTATGACATTGTTGCATGATGGATATATTCTTGGTATCGAAGGTAGGTATCATTATTCTACTTGCACACACATGCATGAGGTTGAGTGGAACTAACAGTGTTCTCACTCTCCTCCCTTACATGGATCACGCAAACAAACTCTGGAGGCCAATTTTCCATGTCCTTCTCTCCATGGATCACCTAGTTTTAGGGGCGCGATTTCTATGGTTCATTTTCTCTTCTCATGGATCACCAAAGTGTGTATTCATGCTTTCTATATCTTCTTCCTTCTCTTTACATTTATTTCCATTTAAATCTTTCATCTTGTGTTAGAGAGCTCTAAAATCCTCACACTCTTTGTTGTGTTGGCTCTTTCTTACCAAATGATTCTCCAGTAGTTTTTGATCTTGTATCAAATCTTCTTGTGAGCATTTGTTAGCAATCTTCTTTAACAATTCAATGTGGTAAACATGATACCCTATTTCAACTCACTAAAATTAGAAAGCCAAAACAGCAGGCATATAGCTACCCTTGAATTTTTGTCACCTTCCTTAGTAATCATTTAGGTGATTTTGTCATTTTATCTAACATGTGGTTTTGTAGGGTGTGGATCCTACCTATGTACTACAAATACCGTTGGAAGATTCATCTAACAACTTGTGGATATATCATTGTTTCATGAATGTTTACTTTTCTTTACTTTAGCTTGCATATGCACATAGTATCATATGACCGCTAAAGTGGGGGCTAAATGTAGTGTCATAAATTGTCCACCCTTGCTAGGGTGGTACAATTTCACACTTAGGTTAGCACTTGTCTCAGTGTGTCTTGCATCTTGCATTTCTTATTTCCCTTTATGAATTTAATTAATTAATTTAATTAAATCTAAAGTAATATGTCATCAAGTTATACATTATAAAATTGGGCTCTTTATCCTAAGTGTGCCCCTTTTTATTTTATTCCTCCAATAAATCATTTAATCATAAACCCTAATTATGTCCTATTTTGACCTTTAAGGCCTGATTTCGCTTCTGAAAAAACCTCAAAATCAACTATAACTTTGGGATTCACTCTAATATCATCATATCTAACAGCCTGGAAAATTTGGTGAAAAGTTGGTTAGACCATCGCGGGAGTGCACATGGTCCTTGACATTTTCTTGAAATTTTGGAAGCACAATTCTATGATATTATAATGCTTAACCCCAAAATATTGGCGATAAATTCAATTCCTAGGTCATCCTAAAGGTAGAATTAAGTCAAAATTAAGATCTAGGGTTTCATACATAAGAGCTCTCTTTCTTCATTTGATAGAAACTAAGATCTATCTATCTAAGAATCTAAGAGCAAGTTTTTAGAGCACAAGGAGCCTTCTATGTAGTGAAAGAGGAGCCTATGTGGAGTCTTCAACAACATTCAACAACATTTCATCAAGGATTCATCATCAATTAGGAGCCTTGAAGACATTGAAGAGTAATAGGAGATCTAGTGGCAATATCACTCCCTTGGGGATTGGTATGATTTCATGTTATTTTGATGTCTTTGTATGAGCTTCTTTACATCAATTTGCATATTTACATTCATGCTTTAGATCATTTAGCATATTTGGTTTGAAGCATTTTCATTTACATTTACATTCACATTTACATTTAGGGTTTACTTGTCATGCCCACTTTTGGGCACGAACGGAAATTTTTTTTTTTTTAAATTACTTACTAATTAACGACTTACTTAATTAAAAAGGATGCAACTTAGTTTGGTGTTAACTATATTTGTGTCACTCAGTTAATTAAATTCAATTTAGGTAGGAAAGATAACTAAGTTATCAAAGAACCAAAATTTCTCCCAAAACGGAAATCCGCTGAGCTCCCTTAATAAAAAATTAACTCCTCATGCAAAAGGAATAATCTCAAATTGGCACGCCCAAAATTTTATCCTTTTCATCCTTAACTACCTAAGGTCTAAATTTAATTTTGTCCTAGTTTCTCCTTTAAGATTAACGACCTTACTAATTAATACCCCATAATTTAGAACGTATCTTAATTAAATTCTAAATAGGCCACTTGACACCACCAATATTTCTGTGTGATGTTGTTATTATTTCTCCTTTCTCTCGATTCAATTGGACATGCTCTACCCACAAGTTATAATATTTTTTTTTCTTCTATAATGCTCCTACATTTAAATTCTAATTTTAAAAGAACATTAGGTAATGTTATCAACTCCCATTTGAGTTATCAAACATTAATAACAGATTTAAAATTACTTACATATATATATTCTTACGCATGTGTATTTTCCTATATATTCCAAAATATTCCCTTTGTTACCCTTAACTAATGGCTTGTTTAGCCATCCCAACAAATGTAAATTTCCTATAAATGTTTACTCTCCTAATATTATATATATATATATATATTTATATATATATATATATAAATATAAATATATAATATTAATTCTTAATCTTACCATTTATTAAATTGTTTTCCTAAAGGAATGTAGGGGTATGAACCCCCCCCCCTTTATATTAATTCACATTTACCCATTTCCCTCCCCCACACTCACATGTTTATTTTAAAACTGTGTGTGAGCTTGCCCTAACCCGAACTAGGGTTAGGGCGAATTTAGTCATTACCGAGGCATTCTATCTTCTCTTCTTTTTTTTTTACTTCTAACTCTCTGTGTTGTGCGTGCAGGGTGCGAGGAGGAGGGTCGGCGGCCGAGCAACCGCGCGCAGGGCGGACGAACCAAACCCCACCCTCCATTTTTTTTTGCATTGATCTTGCTTTAACCCGGCGGAGATTCTCGTTTACGGGCGGAGGAGGAGCTCATCGCAGCGCGGGGTAATACGAGGGGACAGGGCGGCTCCCGCAGCCGCGGCACCGCCGACTGCGGACGGCGCCGCCGCAAGCTGCGGCTCCCCGCAGGCTGCGGCGTCGCCGCCCGCAGTCTGCGGGTGCCGCAGGCTACGGCGGGCGCCGCCGGTGCTGCGGCCCGCACTAAACTTGCACAGCCCCTTTTTATGGTGTTTAAATGTTTTTTTTGTTTTTTTTTTTTTTTCGTTGGTTCACAAGGTATATTTCGTGGGTAAAATCCAAGTTAAGTTTTCTTTTTAAAAGAACAGATATATATATATATATATATATATATATATATATATATATATATATATATATATATATATATATATATATATATATATATATATATATATATATATATCTGGTATATATATATATATATAATATGTATATATATATCCATAAATACTTGCTTTGATAAGTTCCCTGGTTTTCTTTTTTAAAAAAAAACAGAATGATTAAAATATGTAAATACACACACATATATATATACGTATATATATATATATATATGTGTGTGTGTGTGTATTTATATATATGTTTAAGTGTTTTGGGATCTATAGGTGCAACCAGAATCAATAATAAGACATGTTTGTTTTCAGTTTGTATATTTATATTTTTTTGCAGGGTTTCTTTTCATAAGGTTTATATATATATATATATATTTGTATATGGTTAAGAGTTACACAAGTAAGCATATTTTTTTCTCCTTTTTTTTTTTTAAAAGTCATAACTCATTTGAACTTTTATGGGAAACATGTTATTTTTGTGAATAATCTACAAAGTACATTTAAGGGAATTCCTCCATATTTAATCCTTCCTTGACATTAAAATACTAAACTAAATGCTACATATATATATATATTTTTTTGAGAGGAATAAACTGCTGCAACAAGTTTTTTTTTTTTCATTTTCTGCATTAAGTAGGGAGAATACATCTTATTTGGCAAGTCAAATAGCTAAGACTACACACATGAAAAGGACCTTTTAATAAATTTCTTTTGCAGTATTAAATAGGTAAATAATGGACTGTTTTCAGCAATCTAGTTTCATCTATTTGCAGAAACAAGAAAATAATATACTTCTACTTCTCCTTCTTGTTAAACACAAAATTTTCATGCAATCTAATATACTACTTCTTTCATTTGCAACTAACAAAGATAGGAAAACATCATATATTTCATTTTCTTTTGCAAGACTACCAATAGGGAAAAACATGAGTATTCTTTGACATGTATAAAATACAAATAGACAAGGAAACAAAATAAACATTTTTACAAATGGGATGAAATCCCTACAATGCTTCCTTTTTTTTTTCTACACAATAACTTGGAAATAATACATTTTTTTTGAAGGCAAATACTACAACATTGAATGCTTCCATTTCTTCCCTATCTTTTTAAACATTTTTCTGCAACAAAAATCAGCCACATAGCTCTTCATTCTTTCTTTTCCCATTCCCATGCAACCTGCATTCAAACACATTTTTGACCATGGGAAGCTCACCTCCCAGCCTAGGCTTACTAGAAGCCACCCCCGAGCTTGGAGAACCAAGCACTAGACGGGTTACACACACACAAAACCACTAAGAACATAGGAACACATTTACAATCAAATTTCCCCTTCCCAAGCTTCACATTCACCACTTTCATGGTGACTCTTCCATGGGTGGAAGTGGACCATGTACCAATGGGGAGAATGCATGCCAAAAGAACAACACTACATTAGCCACCTCATGGCAACACAAATGCAACCCAAACATTTCACAAACCTTATGCCCCCCAAAAAGGCTCAAGGCCATATATGCTCCCCTTATGACCCCCAAATGCATACACAAGGCTATGCATCAAGGGTCACCAAGGACTCCCTTGAGAACACTCTCCATAAGGAGAGCCTCTCACCCATGGCTGTCAAACTCCTTCCACCCCAAGATCTTCCTACCCTCCCAAGGATAGGAGATCTTGGACACTCCCAAAAACAACAAGAAACACAACAAACACATAGAAAGGAAAACTATACATTTTACTTCAACACAAAAACTTCTTAAAAACACAATCTTTCAAGCAACTCTTTTCTTGTTACAAAACAACATAACTATCATTTTCAACATAATAAGAGAAAGAAGAGAGTAACCAACCTAATTCTGCCAAAAGGTTTGCTAACTTTAGTTGGGGATGAGCTGCCCAATTTCCACTATCTTTTCTCCCAAAATTCCACTAAAAATGTCAACTCCTACTAACTTTTTCCAAACAAGCAAAATCTCCCAAAAAAGGAGAGTGGGTGATTACTCACTAAGTTTGCAAATTCTTGCCTAAGAAGGCCTCTCACACACTTCCCAACCCCTTGGGTGAGGTGTGAGTTCCCATTGGTTGCCCTTCCCAAACTCTTACACACTACCAAAATTGGAAAGGGAAAAGGTGGAAGAAGATGGGGAAGAGAGTTTGACTCCTAAAGGGAAGGTTCTCTATCCTAGGGAGAACTTTCTAAGTTCAATTTTCGTGCATCTTGGAATTATCACTTTTTGAAGTGACTTCATAGTCACATGGGAGAAGCCACATGTTGCAAAACACCCCTAACCCATAGGTATACCCTTAGGACCTTTGGAAAAACCTAAAAACTTACCCTAGGAGTCCATTAAACCCTTTGGAAACCCCACTGAAGTTTACCTACGGGTCAAGCATGAGTTGACCACTCCCATGACTCCCTACCCAAGACAAATTTGGGACCACACTCATGTTTTGAATGGCTTTGGTAGAAACAAACTCCCTCCAAGAGACAAGTCAACTCAATGGCACTTAATCAGCACATGTGTCAAGTGACACAACAAAAATAAAATATAAAAATCACACATGGAAAATTGGTCTCTTGAAGGATTACACAATTACATATAAATTAAATTTTACATTCAAGCATTATACACATCACAAATAAAATACATTACAAGGGGCGGGGTGTTGTCTCTCCAAATAGACAACTCCCGGCTTAACAAACGCACATTGGTCTAGGCTTGATTCTCCATAAATTCCATGGTCACATGGATAATTTCCTGCGCATCTCAATTAACACATTAGTAACTCCAAATAATCACAATTATTCAAAATCAAATACATGGATTCCATTGCAATTCAACACTCATACATTAGGCAACAATAATTCAATATCTCATTTGTTTTCAAATTCACTTCCACATAAGCAATTAACATAATTTTCCCAAAAATGAACCATTCATAAATATGCATCATTTTTCTTTCATCAAAATAAAATCCTGCAAATTCCCAATTACGACATTCACCACCATAATGTAATTCTATTCTAGTAACATATCTAAAGTTTCATAATCATCATGCATGAAATAAAACATCAACATATATCAGTGTGATCCAAATCATGGAATCATATAAGTTCTAAGTCCATAATGCATAAAATAAAGCATCCATAATCGTCTCAATATGCAAATAACTGAAAATGTCAAACTGAATCGGGGTAGGGCCTCACACCCTCCCCCTCTAGGCATGAACTTCCTCCTGGAGTTCATCAAAAAGGTGGGGGTACTGTGATCTCATAAGTGCTGCATCCTCTCATGAGGCCGTGACCTCATCATAGCAATCCCACTGGACTCTAACCTGGTCCAGCTCTCGCCCTCGAAGGCTCAGCGTCCGGCGTGCCAAAATGCGAATGGGCTCCAAAGCTAGCTGCCCGTCCGACTCCACCTGCAAGGCATCCCAATCTAGAATATGAGACTCATCATAGATATACTTCCTCAAAACTGAAACATGAAACACATCGTGGATGCGTGACAGGCTAGGTGGCAATGCTAGACGGTAGGCAACTGGCCCTATCCTCTCAAGGATCTCAAATGGTCCTACAAATCGAGGTGCGAGCTTAGAACCCTTTCCATAACGGATTGGACTCTTATGCGGTCGCACTCTCAAGAAGACTCTATCTCCAACTGAGTAGCTACGATCAACCCTCTTTGCATCTGCATATTTCTTCTGTCTATCCTGTGCCTCTCTAAGACGCTGCCTAATCAAATCCACCTGCTGCTCCATATCCTGAACTATCTCTGGACCAATAGCAACTCTGTCCTCTATGCGGTCCCAACTCAATGGTGTCCTACAAGGCCTGCCATATAATGCCTGATAGGGTGGCATTCCCAAGGACGTGTGATGCCCATTGTTATAGGCAAACTCCACTAAGGGAAGATACTCCTCCCATCTGGACTGGTGATCCATGACGTACATGCGAAGCATATCTTCTAACACCTGATTAACTCTCTCTGTCTGGCCATCCGTTTCCGGATGATAGGCTGTACTGAAATTGAGCTTGGTACCCATAGCTGCCTGTAATGCCTTCCAAAAAGAGGAAGTGAAGAGGGAATCCCTGTCGGAAATGATCTTACGTGGAACACCATGAAGTCTGACAATGTCTCGCAAAAACACCTGTGCTACTGCTGGTGCTGTGAAGGTGGTACGAACTGGTGAAAAGTGAGCCACTTTGGTCAACTTGTCAACCGTCACCAGGATGGCATCATGGCGGCGAGATGACATAGGGAGACCAATGATAAAATCCATGGATATAGTGTCCCACTTCCACTCTGGTATAGCATGGGGTTGGAGCAACCCACCTGGATGGCTGTGCTCCGCCTTGACTCTCTGACACTCAAGGCATCGGGCTACCAACTCGGCGATAAGCTGTCGCATTCCTGGCCAATGATATAGTTCCCTCAAGTCTGCATGCAACTTCTTGACACCGGGATGCGCTGCATAAGGAGCTCTATGTGCCTCTGTGATAATGAACTCTTGCAATCCCCCGGTAGAAGGTACATAGATGCGCCCTCTATGGCGTAATAAACCATCGGGCTCTAAGGAATAATCCACATATTTCCCTTCCAAAGTTTCCTGAGATCGAATAGCCTCGCAAACCTCTAAATACCATCTGTCCTCTGGCAGTCGCTGCATGATCCGATCTCTCAAATCCGTGCTCATAGACATGGTGAATACCTTGTGACGTCTCCTACTCAAAGCATCTGCAACTACATTTTCTTTCCCTTTGATGTAGTGAACGTCAAAATCATACTCACACAAAAATTCCATCCATCTCCTCTGACGTGCATTAAGATTCGGCTGAGTGAATATGTACTGAAGGCTCTGATGGTCTGAGTGCAACTCAAAATGATGACCCAAAAGGAAATGTCTCCATCTCACAAGTGCATGCACTACGGCTGCAAGCTCGAGGTCATGAGTGGGGTAATTAAGCTCGTGAGTCTTGAGTTTCCTAGACTCAAAGGCTATAGCCCTGCCATTCTGCATAAGTACTGCTCCTAAACCATCTAGGGAAGCATCTGTGCAAACCATGAAATCAGCTGAAGGATCCGGTACTACAAGGATAGGTGCGGTAGTAAGTGCCTTTTTAAGCTCCTGAAAGGCCTTTTCGCACTTCTCCGTCCACTCAAACTTCTTCCCTTTGCGCTGAAGAGAAGTGATAGGATGAGCAACTCTAGAGAATCCCTCAACAAAACGTCGGTAATAACCTGCTAAGCCCATGAAGCTCCTGACCTCTGTCACACTGGTCGGTGCTGGCCAATCCATAATGGCTCTGATCTTGGATGGGTCCACTGAGATCCCATCACCGGATATAACATGACCAAGGTACTTGATCTCAGTTTTAAAGAAAGCACACTTCGACAAACTGCCATACAACTGATTTTCCCTCAAACACTGCAAAACCTGTCTCAAGTGCTCCTCATGTTCCTCCTCATTCCGTGAATATATCAAAATGTCGTCGAGAAACACAATCACAAAGCGGTCGAGGAATGTACGGAATACTCCATTCATGAGACTCATAAAAACTGCTGGGGCATTCGTAAGACCAAATGGGACCACGGTGAACTCATAGTGGCCATATCTAGTGCGGAATGCGGTCTTGTGGATATCACTTTCCACTATTCTCAACTGATGGTACCCTGATTTTAAATCAATCTTGGAAAATACTTTAGCACCTTGAAGTTGGTCGAACAAATCATCGATCCTGGGCAATGGATATCGGTTCTTGATGGTTACTTTGTTCAACTGACGGTAGTCCATGCATAATCGGAGAGATCCATCTTTCTTCTTCACGAAGATGACTCGTGCACCCCAAGGGGATACACTAGGGCGAATGTGGCCCTTCTCTAGGAGTTCCTCAAGCTGAATCTTGAGCTCATTAAGCTCATTTGTAGTCATTCTATATGGTGCCCTAGAAATTGGTTCGGCCCCTGGAACAAGGTCTATATGAAAATCAATCTCTCTACGGGGCGGCATACCAGGTAACTCTGAAGGAAAAACATCGGCAAATTCTCTAAGGATAGGATAGTCGTCAATAGATGGTTCCTTTTCCTCTTCTTCTTCTCTATCACTAATGGTGATGGCAAATAACTGACATCCCTTTCGCATGCTCCGCTTAAGCTGCATGGCGGAGATCATACGAAGAGACACGGGTCTCTGAATTCCAGTGATCACTATAGGAGAGCCATGATCATCCTCACACTCGATCCTTTTCAGGCGACAATCCATCTTGGCTCTGTGGGCATAAAGCCAATCCATGCCAAGTACGACGCCATATGATCCAAGTGGTGTAACTCTAAGGTCCACTAAGGTGGTGATGCTGCCAATCTGAATCTGACATCCCTTAACCTCTGATTCCACTGACACTCTAGCCCCTGAAGCTAATTCCACTTCCCAACTGACCTCTTGCCTAGTTGCCACTAGCCCGCAACGCTCCACAACCAATGGAGATATAAAAGAATCAGTAGCTCCTGAATCAAATAATATAGATATACTGCTACCTCTGATCATACCTGCCACCTCAATAACCGTGGCCTGATGCTCTGCCTGGCGGTTGTCAACCGCTGCGAAGACTCTGTGGGACTTGCCCATGTCCCTAACTGTCGGCTCTGATGCTGCCATCCTCTGATTTCCTGTCATCTGCCCCTGGGGACACTCTCTCGCTAGGTGTCCCATGGCCCCACATGTGAAGCAAGGGCCTCGTGCCTAAAACTGTACTCCCTGTGGTCTGGAAAAAGACTGTCCCCCTGTCCTACTAGAACCACTGTACCCACCTCTAGAGGACTGCTGAGTCCTAGCCGGAGGTGTGTAAGGAGCCTGAGATTTCTGATCTCGCCTCTGACCCTGTGACTGCCACTGCTTGGGCTTTGTGCCCTGCTGATTCTGCGGAGGCTTTTGCCTCTGGTTTTGCTGTGACTGCTGCGGAGGAGGGGGTTTGGAGAACCCCGATGAGTGCCTGTTGTTACCTTTCCAATGGGGTTTCTGAAACCCATAAGTCTGTGGTGAAGGATTACGGTTTTGAAACCGATCCTTCGAGTCATGTGGTCTGGCCTGAATCTCCTCGGCTATCAAAGCCTTCTCCACGGCAACCCGGAGGCTCCCTGGAGCGGCCATTCTCACTGGTCCTGCTATGCCGGAATTCAATCCTCTGACAAATCGGTTGACGAGAAGCTTTTCATCTTTCAGGTAGTCTACATAAGGTAATAGCTCAAAGAACTTGTTCTCGTACTGTGTCACTGACATACCCTTCTGCTGGAGATCATGAAACTCATCCACCCTACGCTGTCTGAAATGCTCTGACAAATACCTCTCCCTGAATCTCTCTGTGAAAATCTCCCAAGTGAGGGTCTCTATCTCTAATCCACACTTATATTCTTCCTGTCTCCACCATGTGGAGGCTGTTCCTCGCAAAAGATGAACCGCTGCTCGTGCTTTTAGATTGCTCTCATAAGAGCGCAATGCAAAGCACCTATCTAGGCTTAAAAGCCATGCCTCTGCCTCTACCCCATCGGTAGATCCTCCAAATGATGGTGGCTGAAGATGCATAACCTCTCTGATTAGATCCCCTGGATCTCTACGTGCCCTCTCAATATACACTGGTGCTACGGCTGGAGGTGGTGTTGGTAGGTGAATGGGTTCGGGCTCATGCCCAGCCTGACTCTCCACGGGATTAGGAGGTAGACTCCTACTCCGTTCCCGTTCTACTGTTCTATGACTTCCTGAGTTCTGGTTTTCAACATTATGATCTACTGCTGGAAGCCTATCCTGTACTAGTCCAATCAGGTTCTGAAGAGCTACCAAGATGTCTCGGTTTGGGTCAACTGGTTGCTCGGGAGGTACTACTGGGTCCACTTCCTGAACCGATTCCTCCCTAATGACCTCTTCGCGTGACATGCGTGCACGCCTAGGACCTCTACCACGTTTGCGAGCTTGTCGCGTAGCTGGAGGCATCCTTTTTAAGAGAATAAAATAAATTGAAATAAATAACTATTTTTAGGAGAAAATATTTAGCTAGTTTAAAAATAAAATTAAATACAATTTAATTAATTAAATAATTGTAGCGAAACGTAATGGAGTAAGGTTCCCTAGTGTTGGCAACCTTGCTCTGATACCAAAATGTCATGCCCACTTTTGGGCACGAACGGAAATTTTTTTTTTTTAAAATTACTTACTAATTAACGACTTACTTAATTGAAAAGGATGCAACTTAGTTTGGTGTTAACTATATTTGTGTCACTCAATTAATTAAATTCAATTTAGGTAGGAAAGATAACTAAGTTATCAAAGAACCAAAATTTCTCCCAAAACGGAAATCCGCTGAGCTCCCTTAATAAAAAATTAACTCCTCATGCAAAAGGAATAATCTCAAATTGGCACGCCCAAAATTTTATCCTTTTCATCCTTAACTACCTAAGGTCTAAATTTAATTTTGTCCTAGTTTCTCCTTTAAGATTAACGACCTTACTAATTAATACCCCATAATTTAGAACGTATCTTAATTAAATTCTAAATAGGCCACTTGACACCACCAATATTTCTGTGTGATGTTGTTATTATTTCTCCTTTCTCTCGATTCAATTGGACATGCTCTACCCACAAGTTATAATATTTTTTTTTCTTCTATAATGCTCCTACATTTAAATTCTAATTTTAAAAGAACATTAGGTAATGTTATCAACTCCCATTTGAGTTATCAAACATTAATAACAGATTTAAAATTACTTACATATATATATTCTTACGCATGTGTATTTTCCTATATATTCCAAAATATTCCCTTTGTTACCCTTAACTAATGGCTTGTTTAGCCATCCCAACAAGTGTAAATTTCCTATAAATGTTTACTCTCCTAATATTATATATATATATATATATTTATATATATATATATATAAATATAAATATATAATATTAATTCTTAATCTTACCATTTATTAAATTGTTTTCCTAAAGGAATGTAGGGGTATGAACCCCCCCCCCTTTATATTAATTCACATTTACCCATTTCCCTCCCCCACACTCACATGTTTATTTTAAAACTGTGTGTGAGCTTGCCCTAACCCGAACTAGGGTTAGGGCGAATTTAGTCATTACCGAGGCATTCTATCTTCTCTTCTTTTTTTTTTACTTCTAACTCTCTGTGTTGTGCGTGCAGGGTGCGAGGAGGAGGGTCGGCGGCCGAGCAACCGCGCGTAGGGCGGACGAACCAAACCCCACCCTCCATTTTTTTTTGCATTGATCTTGCTTTAACCCGGCGGAGATTCTCGTTTACGGGCGGAGGAGGAGCTCATCGCAGCGCGGGGTAATACGAGGGGACGGGGCGGCTCCCGCAGCCGCGGCACCGCCGGCTGCGGACGGCGCCGCCGCAAGCTGCGGCTCCCCGCAGGCTGCGGCGTCGCCGCCCGCAGTCTGCGGGTGCCGCAGGCTACGGCGGGCGCCGCCGGTGCTGCGGCCCGCACTAAACTTGCACAGCCCCTTTTTATGGTGTTTAAATGTTTTTTTTGTTTTTTTTTTTTTTTCGTTGGTTCACAAGGTATATTTCGTGGGTAAAATCCAAGTTAAGTTTTCTTTTTAAAAGAACAGATATATATATATATATATATATATATATATATAAAATCTGGTATATATATATATATATATAATATGTATATATATATCCATAAATACTTGCTTTGATAAGTTCCCTGGTTTTCTTTTTTAAAAAAAAACAGAATGATTAAAATATGTAAATACACACACATATATATATACGTATATATATATATATATATATGTGTGTGTGTATTTATATATATGTTTAAGTGTTTTGGGATCTATAGGTGCAACCAGAATCAATAATAAGACATGTTTGTTTTCAGTTTGTATATTTATATTTTTTTGCAGGGTTTCTTTTCATAAGGTTTATATATATATATATATATTTGTATATGGTTAAGAGTTACACAAGTAAGCATATTTTTTTCTCCTTTTTTTTTTTTAAAAGTCATAACTCATTTGAACTTTTATGGGAAACATGTTATTTTTGTGAATAATCTACAAAGTACATTTAAGGGAATTCCTCCATATTTAATCCTTCCTTGACATTAAAATACTAAACTAAATGCTACATATATATATATATATTTTTTTGAGAGGAATAAACTGCTGCAACAAGTTTTTTTTTTTTCATTTTCTGCATTAAGTAGGGAGAATACATCTTATTTGGCAAGTCAAATAGCTAAGACTACACACATGAAAAGGACCTTTTAATAAATTTCTTTTGCAGTATTAAATAGGTAAATAATGGACTGTTTTCAGCAATCTAGTTTCATCTATTTGCAGAAACAAGAAAATAATATACTTCTACTTCTCCTTCTTGTTAAACACAAAATTTTCATGCAATCTAATATACTACTTCTTTCATTTGCAACTAACAAAGATAGGAAAACATCATATATTTCATTTTCTTTTGCAAGACTACCAATAGGGAAAAACATGAGTATTCTTTGACATGTATAAAATACAAATAGACAAGGAAACAAAATAAACATTTTTACAAATGGGATGAAATCCCTACAATGCTTCCTTTTTTTTTTCTACACAATAACTTGGAAATAATACATTTTTTTTGAAGGCAAATACTACAACATTGAATGCTTCCATTTCTTCCCTATCTTTTTAAACATTTTTCTGCAACAAAAATCAGCCACATAGCTCTTCATTCTTTCTTTTCCCATTCCCATGCAACCTGCATTCAAACACATTTTTGACCATGGGAAGCTCACCTCCCAGCCTAGGCTTACTAGAAGCCACCCCCGAGCTTGGAGAACCAAGCACTAGACGGGTTACACACACACAAAACCACTAAGAACATAGGAACACATTTACAATCAAATTTCCCCTTCCCAAACTTCACATTCACCACTTTCATGGTGACTCTTCCATGGGTGGAAGTGGACCATGTACCAATGGGGAGAATGCATGCCAAAAGAACAACACTACATTAGCCACCTCATGGCAACACAAATGCAACCCAAACATTTCACAAACCTTATGCCCCCCAAAAAGGCTCAAGGCCATATATGCTCCCCTTATGACCCCCAAATGCATACACAAGGCTATGCATCAAGGGTCACCAAGGACTCCCTTGAGAACACTCTCCATAAGGAGAGCCTCTCACCCATGGCTGTCAAACTCCTTCCACCCCAAGATCTTCCTACCCTCCCAAGGATAGGAGATCTTGGACACTCCCAAAAACAACAAGAAACACAACAAACACATAGAAAGGAAAACTATACATTTTACTTCAACACAAAAACTTCTTAAAAACACAATCTTTCAAGCAACTCTTTTCTTGTTACAAAACAACATAACTATCATTTTCAACATAATAAGAGAAAGAAGAGAGTAACCAACCTAATTCTGCCAAAAGGTTTGCTAACTTTAGTTGGGGATGAGCTGCCCAATTTCCACTATCTTTTCTCCCAAAATTCCACTAAAAATGTCAACTCCTACTAACTTTTTCCAAACAAGCAAAATCTCCCAAAAAAGGAGAGTGGGTGATTACTCACTAAGTTTGCAAATTCTTGCCTAAGAAGGCCTCTCACACACTTCCCAACCCCTTGGGTGAGGTGTGAGTTCCCATTGGTTGCCCTTCCCAAACTCTTACACACTACCAAAATTGGAAAGGGAAAAGGTGGAAGAAGATGGGGAAGAGAGTTTGACTCCTAAAGGGAAGGTTCTCTATCCTAGGGAGAACTTTCTAAGTTCAATTTTCGTGCATCTTGGAATTATCACTTTTTGAAGTGACTTCATAGTCACATGGGAGAAGCCACATGTTGCAAAACACCCCTAACCCATAGGTATACCCTTAGGACCTTTGGAAAAACCTAAAAACTTACCCTAGGAGTCCATTAAACCCTTTGGAAACCCCACTGAAGTTTACCTACGGGTCAAGCATGAGTTGACCACTCCCATGACTCCCTACCCAAGACAAATTTGGGACCACACTCATGTTTTGAATGGCTTTGGTAGAAACAAACTCCCTCCAAGAGACAAGTCAACTCAATGGCACTTAATCAGCACATGTGTCAAGTGACACAACAAAAATAAAATATAAAAATCACACATGGAAAATTGGTCTCTTGAAGGATTACACAATTACATATAAATTAAATTTTACATTCAAGCATTATACACATCACAAATAAAATACATTACAAGGGGCGGGGTGTTGTCTCTCCAAATAGACAACTCCCGGCTTAACAAACACACATTGGTCTAGGCTTGATTCTCCATAAATTCCATGGTCACATGGATAATTTCCTGCGCATCTCAATTAACACATTAGTAACTCCAAATAATCACAATTATTCAAAATCAAATACATGGATTCCATTGCAATTCAACACTCATACATTAGGAAACAATAATTCAATATCTCATTTGTTTTCAAATTCACTTCCACATAAGCAATTAACATAATTTTCCCAAAAATGAACCATTCATAAATATGCATCATTTTTCTTTCATCAAAATAAAATCCTGCAAATTCCCAATTACGACATTCACCACCATAATGTAATTCTATTCTAGTAACATATCTAAAGTTTCATAATCATCATGCATGAAATAAAACATCAACATATATTA